>NC_042517.1:1878059-1965559 GCF_900963305.1 Echeneis naucrates
CTAGTTGTCTCCTAGCAACAAAAACTGAAGACCAAATGCTGTCAGAGCAGACACACATCCACAAAGATACACAACGCTGCTCCTCTTTTAAAAAGCTGACGATGCTCAAACATTTTGTGGCAGAGTATGAGTATCAGTATTGTGCCAACTCTCCAGCGGCTCTCCAGGACTGGAAAAGTTTTTGTTTGTTTGTCTGGTTGTTTATTTTTTGTAGCTCATTCCTTTAATGTAGCAGCAGTTCTGTTCAGCACGTTCTATGATTTCATTATTTTTATCTTTGTGTAAAGAAGCAGCCTGTGGGTCATCTGTGCAGCAGATTATTATGACCCAAAGTTATTTTTTATTTTCTAGCAGGCCTGGCAATTATGACCCATATTACGTGGTAGTGTGGTGTGTAGCACGCACACACAATTAAATAAAACAACAACCTAAAAATGTGTTGACGTTGTTTCAGACTGACGGGTGTTGATATTCATCTTGGAGGAAAAGTAAACCGAGGAGAGCCGTGGAGTGAAATCGATTCATCAGGTTTTAAATTCATTGACAGTGATCCCCAAATAGATTTCATCTCAGTCTGACATTTAATTCACAGTTTAATTTGAGGAAGAATAAGAATATGAGTGTGGGTTGGGCTCTTTCCTTGTCTCGCTGAGCTGGAGCTCGTTCGGGAGATGTTATTGCTTATTCAGTGGTAACAGGATCCTGCAGAGCAGAGCGGTAATTAAATTGTTTGTGCGATGAGTGCGAGGAAAACAGTTACATCCTTCCAGGCTGCTGTTGTTAAACAATCACATGAATGTAAATGGCTGTTTGAATGAGGAAAGTTCCATCAGGAAATGAATGAGTTACAGTCAACATCGTCGTAGTTTCATTTGTCATCATTGGCGTGCCGCCCAGAATAGCCATAAACAAACACCTCACTGCTGTCGTCGATTCCTTCCGAGTCAGAAGCCTTTACGATGACGTCACAAATTCCCATATTACTGCCCAGTGTGCAGCCTGTGTTCAGAAATGGAGCCTTCAAATCAGCCGTCAGGACTTCTGTGACTTTGTGACGTCCCTGAGAGGCTCCGGTCCTCTCGTCTGATTGGCTCAACAACCAAGCGAGTATGAGCACTGAGATGTTTTTTGGTTCTTCTAACGGATATTGAAACACTCTTTAAAATAACAGCACATTGCTTCACTCATTTAATCCCCCTTTATTTTATTATGTAATGCTATAGGGGCTCATTTTCACTGATGTAAAACAATAAAATGCATTCTAAAAGCGTCAAACTAAACAAAATAAGAAGTTTTGATGAAAAATAGACAATAAAGTGTGCGCAAGCCTCACATAAAGCAATGTAGTAAAAGCTGAATATTTACAAAACCAACAATAAAGTGATTTTACGTGTGTGATCATGGTAATTAAATGCTGGTGAGAGTACTGCTGAGAAAACTGCTGTTTGTTCCACAATTTTGAGACATAAACTGAAAAAAGCTGATTTCCCAAATTCAGATTGCTCTCGGGGAGCTGAAATAAACGACGGCTGGGATTCAGACAGGGGCCCTGATATATACAAATGTTTGCTCCACCGCTGAGGCAGAGAAGGACATCTGGCTTTGGAGCTTTCTGTCTCCAACACGGAAATTAACCCTCAACAAGGTTTACTATCTGATATTGAATTGCAAATTTCTCGAGGAGGCAAAGGTCAAGATGGCTCTCAATGCTGGATCCATTTGAAGTGAATATATGCAAACTAAGTGAGCCAAATCAGAATTTATAGAACAGCATAACACTGTTTGTTTTTTTGTTTTTGTTGTTGTTTGTTTGTTTGTTTGTTGTTGTTGTTGCTGTTGCTTTTGCTCTTTTTGTCTTTTCTCCCTAATTTCCGTGTTATTTGTTCATAACACTGATTCCTGTCTGAAACATTTATTACCAACAGAAAAAATAATGTATGCGAGTGTCTGAATGTTTTATCGGTCCACCCTTCACCTTTATGTGAAGCAGCACTGCTCTCTGCTGGCACAGAGGAGACCAGAACTCTGATGGACCAGAACTCTGATGGACCAGAACTCTGATAGACCAGAACTTTGATAGACCAGAACTCAGATAGACCAGAACTCTGATGGACTGAATCCAGATAGACCAGAACTCAGATAGACCAGAACTTTGATAGACCAGAACTCAGATAGACCAGAACTCTGATGGACCAGAACTCAGATAGACCAGAACTTTGATAGACCAGAACTCAGATAGACCAGAACTCTGATGGACCAGAACTCAGATAGACCAGAACTCTGATGGACCAGAACTCAGATAGACCAGAACTCTGATAGACCAGAACTCTGATTGACCAGAATTCAGATGGACTGAACTCAGATGGACTGAACTCTGATAGACCAGAACTCTGATAGACCAGAACTCTGATGGACCAGAACTCAAATGGACTGAACTCTGATGGACCAGAACTCAGATAGACCAGAACTCTGATAGACCAGAACTCAGATAGACCAGAACTCTGATGGACCAGAACTCAGATGGACTGAACTCAGATAGACCAGAACTCAGATAGACCAGAACTCAGATAGACCAGAACTCTGATGGACCAGAACTCAGATGGACTGAACTCAGATAGACCAGAACTCAGATAGACCAGAACTCAGATAGACCAGAACTCTGATGGACCAGAACTCAAATGGACTGAACTCAGATAGACCAGAACTCAGATAGACCAGAACTCTGATGGACCAGAACTCAAATGGACTGAACTCAGATAGACCAGAACTCAGATAGACCAGAACTCTGATGGACCAGAACTCAGATGGACTGAACTCAGATAGACCAGAACTCAGATAGACCAGAACTCTGATAGACCAGAACTCAGATGGACTGAACTCAGATAGACCAGAACTTTGATGGACCAGAACTCTGATGGACTGAACTCAGATAGACCAGTTTTAATGTTTTTAATTGTTTTATGTCTCTGTGTTCTTATGTCTTATTTATGTTTTTTTCAATCTGGGGATATTTATTTCAAAAAAAGAATTGTTGGCTCACTGCTGTCTTTGGACGAGGCATGTCAGATTTTATAATACATGTAAATACTGCAGAGGACTATCTGGTGTTAACCCTTTTTTATTTTTTAAACCACATTTTTTACCTGCCAGCCTCATCAAGATTTGGATGTGCAGTGTTCAAACAAAAGCAATTTTTCTGGGGATTTATTGTAATTATGTTGAAGCATGACCATTTTTAGGAATCCTACAAAGTTAAACTGTTTTCTTCTTTCAGTGCTTTTCATTTTATTCATTAGTCCAATTAACATTTCCCCAATGAGTTTATGGTATCAGTCTCTCGTTTAATTTCTTCAATACAATATGAAGTTTATTTTTCTAAATTATTGTCCCATAATTTCCAAGTGAAATGCTGACACTGAGCTTTTAAAAAAGAGACTGTTGATGACTGCTGAGGTTAATAAAGGTGGTGAAGCAGTGACAAAATTCAAATAAAACGTAGTAACACGTTTAAAGTAAACAAAAGAATGCATTTATTATTTTAGACAACAGGATTACCCTTCAACATAGTGCTTCGTTCTCCTGCTCACAATCCAGTAGCGGACCAGACTCAGTCCAACAAGGAGAGCCATGAAGCTCGAAATGGTCAGCATCTGTGATGAGCAGCGTCATTATTCAGCCAACGAAGTGAGCGGCTTTAATGTATTCTGGGGATTTTCATTTTATTTATTTCTTTAGTTTTTTTCTAAAAAAACAACCATCGTTCTGTAAGCCTCAAACTGTACCGTGTAGCGGAGGGTGGTTTCGTGGTGGTGCTGGTTGGAGACGGTCTGGTTCTGGTGGTTTCTGTTTGAATCCCACCGGGCCAGAGAGCTTTCATAGTCCAGATTCAGAACGTCAGCTGGTAAAACCCGGATCCCCCAGTAAACCCTCTTCACTCTGCGGAAAAAAGCATCCTGTACGTCGCAGCAGTAAGTTCCTGGAAATTACACAAATAGTTTGTTGATTTGTGATCACAAAGCAGGTCGAGGGGACAAAAGAGTTACTGTTCTTTGATTTTGTCAGTACAGGTGAAACAGTCAGGCAACAGGATCAAAATCCATCAGTTCATTGGTCAGAAACACAACAATGAGGCTGGACACAAGGAAGAACACAACTCATACACACAAAAAGGCGAGACATCAAGACACCAATATGGGGACAGTAATCGCACAGGTGGGAAGCTTGATGGGACATGGAGAGTGACACCAGAAAACAAAGAGGCTCTCAAAATAAAACAGGGAGTGACGCACACAGACTTCAACTCAACACAACCATCTATTGACCTTGAGAGGAGGTGTGTTTGTGTCACTGCAGTAATCAATCCGCCAATCAATTCATTTCAAAAACCCAGACAACTATGGAAACACAGGAGGTTGTGTTAAAAATGAGAGAAATAAATAAAGAGTAAGAACACTAAAATAAAAGAAATAAAAATGGATGTATAAGTGAGAAAATAAAGAAATGTAACTACAAATTTAAAAAAATAGAAATGACACAAAATGATATTCAGCTAAAAGCTAAACTAAGAAGCTGACAGGACATTAAGTAATGTACAAGTCCATGAATTTGTGTCATCATGTTTTTGCCACAGTTGTTGTGTTTACCTGCGTCTGCCTCTCTGACGGGGTCCAGAATCACTCGGTCCAGCTGAGGGGCCTCCCAGGGGCCAAACAGAGAGTCGTCTGAGCTGATGATTCCTCTGGCGTAACGCCACAGCACCCTGAACCGCAGCAGAAACAATCACAGGGACATTTCACTCCTCCGTCAAAAGATAACAGAGAACACGGTTTTATAATAATAATTGTAATTTTTTGTACAGCAATTTTCAAACTTAATTCCAAACTTTTGTGCAGATATAAGATAAAAGTGCAGACAAACAATAAAAATGACAATAATGAGGAGACAGGAGAGAAAAATGAGATGCAGATTAAAGAGTCAAACATTTTGAAATAATTAAATTAATCATTAAAAATATAAATAGGAACATGTAATGGATTTAAGAGTAGATTTAGACTGTGTCTTTAAAAAGGGGGTTATTCCAAAGGTCACCCTTCTCCCAGTCTCAGGTCGCAGCTGGACTCATGTGATCTGTGTGGTCTCAGTCGATCTGGCCCAGGTCCCTTCTGACCCCTGAACTGACCTCCAGGAGAACCTCCCCATGGCCTCCATGACTTCTCCCAAGCAGTCGATCTCCACCCTTTGGCCTGAATACACCGTCATCGTCATGAGGCCGCACTTCCACGACTGCAGACACTTCACCCTGCGCACGTGGCATTCCTCCGACACCTTCTGTTGAGCCGCATTCAGAGATGTGAACCCCCTCAGGCTCATCTCAGACATTTAGTTTTGGATGTTGGGTGTGTATCTGTCACCTCTGTCCTGCCTCGACTCCCCTCGTCCTCTTCAATCGCCGCCTTGCCATCTTCCATCAGACAAACAGTTTGAGTTTTGATGCCCAGTCCGCAGGTGGTGCTGCAGGGGGAGCTGTCGACGATGACCTCCACAGCTACCTTATCCGTCTCCTCCGGGTCAGCAGAGGTCAGAGGTCGAAATAAGAGGAGGAGGAGGAAGAGGAGATGAGGGAGACGGGGTCCAGCAGATTCATCCATTCTGCATTTCAGAGTTCAGGAATTATATTTAGTCCACAATAAAACTCTATTTCGTTGCCTATTATAAAAATATATCATATTGACTTCAACAACTTTAGATTGCAATCAAATAATTTGAGCTTCTTTGTATGTCATTGGGATGGATATTTATAAAATGTGTCTACAATATAAGCAAGTATACCTATTTGAGTAGGCTCAGCATATATATGGGATATAAATGTTTTTAAATGTGCATATATCTCATACATGGACATTCAATATTTAAATTACTTTACAGTATTAGATTTGTGCAAAGGCAGCTTTGAAGTAACTAACATCCTAAATAAAACTGAAGCCAGCCCTGAAATGACAGCATGAACCTGAAACACGCAGGACCTGCGGTTTTGGAGTTTCAGATGTTTAAGCTCAGGTGTACTCACCCAACTGCTACACCTGTGAATTTCTTTTCATTCAAATTTTGAATTCAACACTGTGTCGTGACAACTGAAGCTTCGGGGCGGCAGCTTCTGGGGTCAGAATCTGAATACGAATTTGTCTTTAAATGTAAAAGGAGTTTGCTTTGTTTGGAAAATGAATGATAGCACTGAAAGTATCAACTTAAAAAAAAAAGCAGATGATATGTAGATGCAGATTGTTTAATAGAATGCCTAATCTCCTTGGTTTGCTCTGTAGTTGTATATTTAAAGGGAGGATTTAAATTCATAGTTATGCATCGGTTGCTTTATTCAAAATGGTGACACAAGTTCCATCAAATCTGGAGTTATGAGTTGGCAACAAGGACGGAAGTTCATTTTTAAAAAACAATAACAACCACAATACAACGTGAACACAAACACCGTCTGTACAAATCCAGCAAATGAAAACATCTGGGCAACACCTGTCTCGGTGACGTCACTTCACCACGCCGGAAAAGATCCACTAAAATATCCCACATAGGTGAATTAGAGCGAAACGTAACATCTGGATTGGAAGGCACGTTGTTTTTAATATTTGTTTCTCTTCAGTCATTTTATTCCTCATGTTTGATCAGCAGCGGGACATGACAACATTTTTAATGAAATTGAAATGTCTCATTTGTGGCACATGATCTCATGTTATTTCACTGCATCAACATCTACCAACGTTTTCTTTGTTTGGCAATGAAGTGAAAGTTTTTCAATAAATAGGAAAAACAATATCACTAGTTCTATATATATATACTTATTATTTTTTTAAGTCTTCGTTATGTTATTTGACGTAATTAGAACATTTAATTATTAATAATGAAGTTTTAATGTGGTTTTCACTAAGCCTTTATTTTGAAACTCCCAGCCGGATGTGCCTCGCTGGCCGTTGGGCTGTCTCAGTCGTCGACTTTCTCGGAGTCGGAGCAGCCGCTCAAATCGGGAGAATTTGACCCCACCGAGCGGAAAGAACACTTTACGGGTCTGTTGGCCACGTCTCTACATCGGTAGGGTTTCACTTTTTGCTTGAAAGAAAACAGAAAAGCAGTTCCAGATCTGTCAACGCGACGCCATGGATCCCGCCAGCCAAGGTAACGTTAATTGTTAGCTTAGCATGTAGCTTAGCTTAGCTTAGCTTAGCTTGGCGTTCGACGTAGGCGCACAGCTGTGATAATTTCACCCACGTCAGGCAGCCGGCAGCTTTTGGCTGCTCCTCGCTCCGTTTGTGTGGAAGTCTGATGCTGTTTGTGATAAATGATTGGTTGCAGTGGACGTGTGGCCGTGAGGACTGGACGGGCCCGCTGGTAAATGACAGGGACAGCAGCAGCAGCAGAGAGTCAGGATCGTGTTACTGATGTTAACAACTTCACAGCACAGTCCCATTTGGTCTGACGGCATTTATGATAACTTATGAACATTGTCGCCTCCTTTGGCTTCAAATCCTTGAATGCAATGAGCAGTTTGTTTTGGTGGCTTTCCCCAAACGCCCAGCTTATCCTGCCCCCATTTTTGTAACTTGGATCGATGTTTTGTAATTGTTGTGCCTCTAATATCAGACTGTGTGACTGAGCTGCGGACATGTCAGCCGACGCACTGGGCATTGATGACAGCCTGGTTTGCCAGCACACAGGCTGCTGCTTTATCATTGTCACCACTGAGTGTGTTTCTTCAGCCCTCATCTGCACTGAAAGCCCCACCGAACGGCTCAAATCTGGCTGGTTAAATAAAAAACAGACGTCGGTTCCACTGCTCTGTCATCACCTAACCCTGTCTGCAGCACACGCCACTTTTGTCTGATCAAACTGCAGCTATCAGTCCTACCAGTCTGGTGAAATCTCTTTCATACAGATGGACTGCTGCCTCACAGTTTGCATCAAACTATTGCCAAAAACCTCAGATGCAATATTAAAACATGATCACAAATTGAAGCTTCTAACAAGTGAACATTGTAATGGCAAGCATTGTTCCAGGCCTACTGTCTAAGACAGATTTGTTTTATTTGGTAACTGAGTGTAGCTCCGTAGGGTATTAAAAGCCCTTTGGGGATGTCCTAATGAGACTTCCATGGCTGTATCCTGGAGTTTGTTACAGAGTGGCCATGATAAGCATGTTGTGTTGTATCAGGCTTCCTGTGCCTCAGAAGGAGCAGCTTTAGGAAGCGTTTAAGGTTGCCTTGTTTTGAAGGATGACAAACTGGAATGAATGAGGGCATGTCAGACTCGTTAAATCCAGCTACTGCTGTAATGATATAAGGAATGGGAGTTTGGCTGCCCTGCCGATTTCTCCTCACTCATACACTCACATGTGAGTGTTTTTCTAATGGAAAACTTCAACCTAAAAGATTAGTACTAGCAGCTGTTTTTCATACCAGTAGATATTGTTTTCAATTCATCATACTTGAGTTGTCCAAGAAAAATCCCAGAAACTGTCTACATCTGCTTCAGAGAATGCACTAGAATGAAACAGCAAAATTGGTTCTTTAGTGAGGGGTGTGGCTGTTACCACATACACACCTCCATATTTACAGACTGGTTAGACAGCCAGCCTGCCAGTCAGATGAAATGCAATTTAACCTTCATGTTTTGCTAACCTTTGGCTGGAACCATCAGAGCTTTGTGTGACTACGTATTGACTGAAGCCATGCAGGAAAGAGTAGAAAAATAATGTCTGAAGGAGGTAAGACTAAATGTGAGTTGTTGTTGTTTTTTTTTTTTTTTGGGTGGGGGGGGGGTAAAAATATGATCAAAGAATATTTTTCAAAGTTACAACTTTTCGCTAGCATTCCTTTCTGTTTTGTTATGAACCAATTTGTCTGATGTTAACTTCCCTGCTGTTATTCATCTAGGTTAGTCTGAATCACTCTTTACTAAATCAATAAACCCTGAGGGTGGAGATGTCATATCTCCCGCCTGCATACGGATGTTATTGCTGAGGCTGGAAAACACAGACTCACTATCTGCAGATAATGATAATCTTGGTCTTTTGCAAGACTTACGGTGGATTTCTCCTACTGTTAACCATTGTCTCCTGTGTGTATTATGTTTTCTGACTTGTTATGTAAGACAGTGTGCTGTCAGTCGTGTTGAAGGAAGTTGTTGGTGAACTCAGTGTTTTGTTGAAACCTTTCATGCTTAAAAGCAGTTATGAATTCAATGTAAAAAGCTTCAAGGGAAGTGAAATAACTCAGTTTTACAGTTGGTTTGTTTGTAAGCAAAGTAGGGTGTGATGAGTGTTGTGATGAGCTTTCCTGACTCTAATTGTCTCTTTCTCTTCCTGTTGGATATCTCCTGCTGGCAACACTGGCCGCTTCCTGGCTGCAATTTCAGCATGTCACTGAAATAGATACTGAGAGGAATCATCTAAGTAAACCACTCCTGGAATGTAACATTTAAACAGGCCTAAGTGTGTGCTTGTCTGCCCTGGTGCTGCCTCTCTCCCATCAATGTATCCTGTTCTTCACCTACTTGTCACTCTGCCTCTCTGTCATTGACCCAGATATCAACCTGAACTCTCCCAACAAGGGCCTCAGTGTGGATCATTCTGACAGCCTGTCCGACGTGCCAGTGGGGGGTGCAGTGGGGAACTCGGCCAACCCTCTTCCCCCTGGTCTGACAGAGGAAGAGGCTGAAGAGCTCCGCATTGAGCTCACTAAGGTAAAGCTAAATAATTTCAAGTCACCAACGACAGGCTACTAAAGTCTATCAACTATGCCTCAGTCTTTAGTTTCAAGTCGTCTTCTTCTTCAATACATGATGTTGATTTCAACGGACCATAAAGCAGGTTATGCATTAGGGTGTGGCTGCTGTGATTGACAGACTGTACCACACACAGCAGGTCAGATCTGCCCCTCACTTCTCATCAGTTCTAACCTCTCTGCCAAAACAAAATTTCACAAACCAGTGGATGACTTCATGGCCCATTGACAGAATTGAGAATGCACTGTTTAACTCTGACCTGGCTGACAAAGAGAGACCTAATAACTCAATTTCTCTTTTGTATTTGCTTTATTTAGTTTTCCGTCATTTCAATCACAACTTTTACCTTTATTTCTGTTTCCTTTGTCGATTTTTCTCCATCATGGAATAAATACGTATGCATATTTATTAGGGGTGTGCCAACAATTTGATTGCTATAAGAATCGTAATTCTCATTGACTACAAATCAAATTGATTTTAAAATGTCCCAAAATCAATTTAAAAAGAATAAAACAAATCCGCATGCTGTCTGCCTCCATTTTGTATGTGGAACGTCCTGACCTCACCACAGAGCCGGTTCTGGAACACGTGCATGCGGTAAGCACCAAAACAAAGATGACACTACAATAATGGAGGAAAGAGAGATTCAACCAGCCCAGACGGCAAAGATTTGGACTCATTTTGGTTTTTACCTAGAGCCCTATAAAATCAATTTTATTGTTTCCCAAATTCCACTTTACTTTTCCCCATATTTGGTTTTCAATTTTTGAGAATTCCATTTTTAGCATTTTACGCAAATTAACCCAGAGACAGTGTTTTAAGTAATGAAATATAGACAATTTCTTCAGATATTACTGAAAACTCACACATTTAAACAAAAACATACCAAAAAAGCATATGTTCCACAACTTTGGTGGAAATATCAAATCCACTGTGAACTTTTACATTTTTTTCTGTCCCCATGCTCTTTGGTTTTTCACCGATCACTGACATCTCCATTGAAGTACAAGATAGTCAACCTCTTTGTGTTCAGCTCAGTGAATGACTCTTGTTTGACTGGTGGGGGGGGGGGGGGGGGGGCGTGCGTTATTAGTGACCCCTGCGGAGCATTTTCCCTACAGATACGTTCCTTTTTATTTTGGAAAAAAAAACTGTGTTCATAATGCATTCTGTTTTTAATGTCTAATTCCGTGATCACGGACTTTATAGGGCCCTATTTACTGAATGCCCTGGAAGACTGAGCTTGACATGAGCTTCACATTTTTTTTTAATAAAGACACACTTTTATTTTTGTTACTTAAGCAATATGTGATATTCCATCTGAGCATGGATAAATGTTTAAAACGTAATAAATTTGAAAAAGCCACTTTAATGTCTCCATTTATCATTCTGTCTTGCAAAGCAGACTGGAGTAGATCATGAGGATCCTTTGCACACCTACAGACTGAAGCAGAAATCATTATGAATCGTATCGTAGCCCTAAAAATTGAAATTGTGCACACATTTTCATATTTGCATTCTGCGTTTCTCTGTAAAGTTTTTGTCTTGAATATGTAACATTTCACTTGCTATCCTCTGGGATGTACTGTGTACTTTGCACCCAACAAAACAGTCAACAGGAACACCACATCTGCTGTTAATAATAATGGCCCGTCCTACTTGTTTCATCATAACTACACGTATTGGGTTATTTTTCTTGGCCTCTCTTTTGTGTGTAGGAATGTAGATGGATTTCAACACAGTAAACAATTGTGTGGAGGGAGAGACATGGCATCTTGACAGTGTGAGAGCCTCATAGAAGAGGGAAATTAGTTTCTTTAGAGCAGTAGGAGTAAAGAAATCTGCACCCATCACTCAGGATAGAGATGATGATATAATTTGATCATGGATGTATCCATGCTTTACTTAGTGGAATGTCAATAGCCATTTTTCGGGATCTAAAAAAAGACAAACTCAAGCTTGATTGAGCATGTGGAGCTCTAGATTGATCTTTCTCGTGTGTCTGCTTTGCTTCAGGTTGAGGAGGAGATCAACACCCTGCGTCAGGTTTTGTCAGCCAAAGAGAGACACGCTGCAGAGCTGAAGAGGAAACTTGGGCTCAGCCCGCTCAATGAACTCAGGCAGAACCTCACCAAGAGCTGGCAGGATGTACAGACCTCCAACGCGTATGTATTAACCTACTGAGTCAGATGTTTGATTAAGTCCTTCAGTGGTCTGAAAAATGTAGGTGCACACCACCAGTGATGGTTAAACCAAACCATCAACAGCCTTCAAAAGGCGTCTGTTGTCATAAGATTTATCTATTTTTTTCATTTTAACCAAGATTAAACAATTTTGATGTATAGGTCTCACAAGTCTGACCTTTTAAGAATTAAAAAGTTTTAGTGGGTTTTTATTTGCCCAGTTTGTTTTGGGAGCTAGTCAGATCAAACCAGTAGAATAACAACCAAAGACACTTCAGAGAGATCAGACAGGTCACAGTAAAGTGGCTGGATCAATACTTCTTCGTCTTTGTGTTACACGTGACAGTGTAACACCCATTAAACAGAAGAGACTGAGGTGCTGTGTCATGACATCTAATAGTCCACCTTGTTTTTAAAGATGCTGTGTTCACAACTGTTAATCGGAGATTTATTTGCAGTTTTTCATTCTTGTGGGACCTTCTGTGAATACAGCAGCCAAATGTAATGTTTTATGGCTGCCACATTTTTACCAGATATGACTACTTATGAGTAATCTGCCAGCTGCAGTTATTAACCTCTGCAGAAGGTTTTCACACAGGGAAAGATAATTTAAAAGTCATTGACCGCACAAAACTTCTCGGTAAAATTATACAGCTCAAACTTTCTCATTACGGGGGAAAAAGATTGTTACTGATGATGGATTTGTGGAACCCTGCTGCTTCACTTGGGAAACAAGTAAATAATTCATTAATATATTCATGTGGTGTTGCAGACCTTTTAGATGAGTCTTGTAGGAGCTTAGTTTTTATCAACACATAATTGAAAATAAACTTGAAACTAGCCAGACCTTTCCTCCTCATTCGTGGGTAATAGTTTGTTTTACAACTATCCATCCTCATTGTTACATGAGACCTCATTGTTACATGAGATCATATCTGAAGAATCAATTGTTATGTTTGGTTATCAAATTTTATGCTATCATAAAATAGCACTAATGAGTAAAATATCTTAATTTTCAGAGTTTTAAACCTTGTTAAATCATTCAGTGGCAGTGCAAAGTTATTACAATGCATGAAACTGTCGCTGTACTTCATTGACGTGTTTCTAAATTTAGGGTTAGGAAGAGGAGAAAATGTAATACTCAGATCTGAGATACCTCTGTTCACAGCATCACTGTCTCGCCCTCCATGAGCTGTCTTTGAAGGAAAGCACTTTGCATAGTGCAAATGAATTTCCGTGACTGACAGGGAATAAGACAGCTAAAACAACCCAATTTTCCTCACAGCATGACTTTGAATGATGAGTGAATGCCTAACTGTCTGTATTTTCAACCTCTACCAGTGAGAGAAAGGGGAAAAGGTGTTTTTCCAATGGCAGACTAATTGTTGACATTATTCAAACTGAATATTTCTAATCCTGGCTTCCTGTTGGAGGCAGCCCCTGCTTTGACTCTCTGTTGAACCTCTACAGTGAAACACCTTCATGTCTCTTTCTAGCTATGTGAGAAGCTCTGAGAAACTGGGGGAGTGGAATGAGAGGGTTACCAGTTCGGAACTGTGAGTCAGTCCACGCTCTGTTTGCTGCTCGCTTACTGGTGATGTCTGGGATTCTGCAGTGTCTGCTTTCTCACGCTCTGACTTCTACTCACACTCAGTCCCTCTCTGTTCTCACCTGTTAACCATATTTGAGGACGTTTATCTGTAGTGTGTTTATTCTTTTGGTTCACGTTGAACGAGATTCTTTGAAGATATCATTTAGATAGATTTGAGTAAACCTTAGTGATGCAACACTGGAAATAGGCAACTAATATCAGCTAAGTTTCCAGGCCAAGGAACTATTTTGGAATTATTCTGGATCAATGCTTTTGTTGCATTTGTAGCTAGAAGTGTTTTACCAAAGTGGGATTTGGTGTGTGTCTCAGTCATAACCTCTGCTGCATGAGTTACATAACTGAGGCACTTGAATCTATGTTTGCCTACTGTGGCCCATGACTCACCTTTCAGTCCTTAAAGTCCTTTGAATACTCCTTACTTGTCTTTTGCAGCTGTTATGAATGTTATATAATTCTATTTATATCATTACTCAGTTTTCTGTCTCATCCTCCAGCCTATCAGTGTGATCCATCTGTCCTCTACTTCCTCTTGCAGAGGCCAGGTGTCTTGTCTTCCTCCGTCTAGAATTAATGACACATGTCCTCTCTGCTTCCTCTCCAAAACAATGTTCTTTCATATTTTTAACTTTTATCTCAAGCACCTTCACTGAAAACTGATGTTTAACTATTTTCTAAAATTTGACAGGGAGTTTAATGCAGGGGAAATGTATAAAATTAAGATTTAAAGGCTTTGTTGTATTATAATCAGGGCCAGTTGATGGTTACTTTATGTGTTTGGCAGCCTTTTTCAGCAGGGCAGCAAGAAATGGGTTTTATTCTGCTGTGTATTCACTTAACCAGCACAAATTGGCCATTTACAAAACTGCCTCCATTCAGCCTCACACTGGTAATGTCAGTGCTGTACGTAATGATTTCAGCCTTAGGGGTAAATAAGATCAGCTGGCTCACAGTGGACGAACAGAAATCTAATTATACAATAACCTGCTGACCATCAGGTGTGACTGGTACAGGAGGTAGAGCCATGCACTTGTTAGTAATTAACTGTGTTAATGGACAAACTGCCCTGAGCAGGTTAAAATACTCTGCCACGTTGTTGTCATGCTGTTTTCTGTCTTTTTATTGAAATTTTCCTGGTTAGCTGATGTTACCACGTCAGATATTCTGGTGTGATTTCAGTTGGAATCGTGCACATTTTGTTTTTATTTAATTTGATTGTGCAGCCGTGAAACTTACACATACTTTACAAAATAGTATGGTTTATTGTAGTACAGGTTTTCTTTACAAATATTAACCCAGGCCTGTAATTGATAATGAAATGATAATGAACACAGCTGAGTCATAGGTTTGTTCACTCGGTATTTATATCCACAGGAGGAATAGAGGATGGAGAGTATGCTGTGTTGCTATTTTGACCAAGTTTTTATATGTTGTTCAGCTGCAGTATGAGGTTTAGGCCGGTGGTGAAGCTGAAAGTCTGAAGAGTCTGCAGTTGGTATGAAAAACATTAAATCTGTGAGTTTCCTCAACTGCTCTGAGATCTGATGGAATTTTCCAAGTGGCTGCTTCTAAAACTAACTGGATTGGCAAGATCAGATAGTTGGCCAAACTGGACTGTGTGACGCTGCTGACACTGTTTGTGACTTTTACACACATTAACGCATCGTCACAAATAGCAGCAAGTGTGCCGTGTGTCGTATTTATTCTATTTTTGCACACAGAATTAGACCCACATATTGGTCTGAGTTTCCACTTGTGCAAGCACAGTGTTTCTGCTTTAGGCCCACACAAGTACACACAGTGCCGAGTATAATACAGGAAAGTGTGCGCCGACCACACAGGCAGCTCAGACTTGCTGCTGCAGGAACAAGTGGGAGGAGAAGGAAGGAATGTGAGAGAGAGGAAGAGGTGCATTTTGCTGAGTCAAATGACATGTGATGTTCAGAGCAAGAGGAGTTGAGAGCTGCACATCAAGCCAAACTGAACAACACAAAGAAATAAATGGGCTATGAATTATGAATACGTTGGCGGCACAAGAACACAGAGCAGGGTTGCCATGAAAACTGGAGGCAGTCAGCTGTTGAGCTCTTGAGTTCACTGTGCTTTGTTCGCATCAATCCAGGCAGTAGAGCCCCCCATCTTAATTTTTTTTGTGTGTGTGTGTGTGTGTGTGCTTCACAAAGCACTTTAGCTTCCTCTGTATTTAGGTTAGGACACGTTTTCTGGATCAGCTGTTTGAACCACAACCAAGATGGAGACAGACTCTTATAGACAAAAAGCCTGTCTCTATTTGAATGATTGTGTTTTCTGCTGTGAATCCAGACAGACTGTGTACTGTGGCTGAGCTGGTCACTGGGTTGTACAGTAAGAAGCATTGTGCTGTTGTAAGTCAGGATATAGAGGCCGGTCTTGTGTGGAGCACAGCCGTCTACAATGAGAGCCATCTCCTGTGTCTTTAAAGGAAAATGGTGTAATGGACCTGCTGTCTGCTAGGTCATGTTCAGGTCAGTTTGAATGTAGGAATCTTTAACTACTTTCTTTCATTAATTATACAAATATGATTTTTTTTTTTTTTTTAAGAGAAAAAACTGATCACTAATCAAGGATGTTGATATCTGATACTTGGAAACGGTACACATTTCTGAAAAAATACAGCACAGTTTAGCCTTTTCTTCAGTTTTTTCATCTGAATAACCTTCTGCACACCTTTAATTTCTTGTCTTGTGCTCTGAAAGTGTGAAATTCTAAAGTTGTCCATCAGTGGCTCAAATACAGACCTAATGAATAAGCTACTTGCTGTGTTGAGTGACACATTCCCAGGATCGGGACCATAAAGTCGAGCAGTCAAGGACCAAGGATGTAGATCTAGTTCTCCTGTCATTCTTGTCTCAGTTGTGCTGCCATTGTTTTGCTGAGCAGTCAGCACAAACACACTTCCACTCTTTCTCTAAATACTGCAGAGCCAGGAGTGTGTGTGTGTGTGTGTGTCCTGTTTGAGCCTGCTTTGTTGCTAATCATGAAAATCTTCACTGTCTGTTGTTGCGTCTACTAACCTGATGTGTGTGAGTTTCCATGGGGCTGTTTTGCATCGACCTTCGGCTTTTCCACTAACAATGTGCCGCCATGCCCTTTTGCCCTCCCAGCTTCCTGTAGAGCTTAAGTAGACTGATTCGGTTCACTTAGCTGGACAATTATAACCAGCAGGAAAATCAATACCTAACACCAACGCTTGTTTTAAAATAAACAAAACACTATACCATAATTTAGTATTTTCATTTAGGTCAGAGGCCATCTTTAAACGTCTTCACCTTGCTACCATTGTTGCTTTCATTGTTCAGGGTTGTTCAGTTGTTGCAATGGGCAGCATTTCCTTCAGTACAACATAGTGTTACTCATTATAGATAATAATTGTCACTTTGATTAATGAAGCACTATCTAACAGGGGACCTTATTTGAATCCAGCTTACTTTGTTTAGTAGCACTGAGCACTAAGTGCACAACAGGGTTGTGCCAGTGCACCATTGATGCACAGCTTCCTGTTTATATTTACCTTGTTTTTCCATTAATGTAGAAACTCATTGGGTTTATCCTCTGCTTAATGCTGATAGTGCATTGCTACAGTTTTATTCCCCCTCAGCACATTTTTGCCTTTATTCAGCTAGTGATAGAGAGGGAGACAAGTGATGGAAAGAAAAAGAGTTGTGTGATGTGTAGCAAAAGACCACAGGTAGGACTCCAACTGTGGCTGCAGTTAGGACTAAAGCTTAATGTTTAGGGAACCACTCTGACATAGATGTGTTAATATCTGTCAACACCTTCATGAGCAAACACTGATCAGCTGACAATGGTAATTTATTTCTATTCTATGCATGAAAGGGTAAGAATATTCAAGGTCATACAAGGTGAGAAAGTGGAGCTGAGGAGGAGTGTGCGTGCGTGCGTGCGTGCGTGCGTGCGTGCGTGCGTGCGTGCGTGCGTGCGTGCGTGCGTGCGTGCGTGCGTGCAGGGTGTACCTGCACTGTACTCTGTGCCATGATTGCTATGTAGGTGGTCATGTGTGGTACAGTTTTCCAAAGAGTAGTCATGCCACTAATCCATACCTAAATGGGACTGCTGTTTTAAAAAAAAAATAATAAATAAACATGATATTGTGCTGAAGAGGAGACCATAAACTGGTTAACAAATCAAGAGAGAAGTCTGGACATTTTCCCATAGACTTAACACAATCTGACTTCTTTTTACAACCAGTGCAGTTGCCCATTGATGGTCATTAAATACAAATCTGGATTGAGGCTGTCGTCGTATCAGTCGTTTTGAATGCGCCGTAGCTGAATTCATGTGAAATGTTCCGATACTATGGAATTCTATGTGACGTGTTCAACAGGAGTGAATTTTAACCAATTAAACTGGCTTGTAACAATGACTCGGGCCGGATCCAGAGACTTTGTGTTACAGCTGAGTATGGCTGTGTTCCCAGTGGAGGAAGCCGAGGTGATGAAGGTTATGTTTTGTCATGAATGTTAGGGAACCATGGGGTATCAGAGCCGGGTTTCCTGTAATATGATTTTGATTGTGTAGTGTTTTGTTGTTGACATTGTCTACACTTGACCCTTTGTCAGGAAAACCCTTCAGTTTAAATGTATAATGTCTTTTTAAGTTCAACTGCATGTCCAACCACAGCTCCTAACTCCAGACGTTAAAGCCCAGGTCTCAGTGAATGAATTGAACTCTGCTGTACTGTATTGTTAGTGTGTGTCTCTTCCCCTATGTCATTATCCTGCTGTTGTGTCTTCAGATATCTGTCTGCATCAGCCACTTTGGATGACATTACCCACTCTGAAGCGTGAGTTGACCCCTTTCTCTTTTGTGTTCTTGTTTTGTTTTTGTAGATGAGCTAAGGTTTCTTTCCATTTTCACACTGGGGAGTTTTCTGTTTTCTCACTGCCCATGCTTTTTCATTTGTTCTTTTGTTTTTTTGCTTCTGTGATGTGAGTGTTGTTGCAGTAGATTTTCCTTTGTTATATTAGCGCCTGAATTCTCAACATAGGTTATTGCAAAACTTTTTTTAAATTAGCCTTTGTTCATTTGAATTAACAGAAGAAACATTGAAACATTCATTAACGTCCTCCCTCCCAACAAAAGGTTAGCGATGCTGGAAAAAATCTAAATAAATTTTGTAATAAATACAAAGAAATGAATATATATATATATATATAGTAGGTATCTGGTAGATAGATAAAAGCATAATTAAGTACGAATATAAATTAACAGATCTAGAAATGTAGCATTATTTCATTGCCCAAATATTTTTATATTTGTTGGATTACTTATTTCTGCATTTGTGTATTTGACACTTTTGTGAGTTGTTTTCTCTCGTATGTTGGAGTAAAATGTAAAGCAATTTTTCGGAATTGAAATTAAGCCTAGAACACCAGGTTCTAGAAATGCCACGTTAATGAGGACTGAAACACCTGCTTCCCCTAATCCTTTACTGCTGTAAACCTTAAAAAAAAGAAAAAGAACGCAGGTAGAATATTTCATTGTTGGCATATAGGTGAATAATGACACAGCCGTGTGTTGGTCACAGCCACACTAGCTTATCTCCATAATTGTATTCGCTCCCCCTTTGTGGGCTGTCTGCTTTTCAGACTTCATGCGTTTTGTCAGTGGCCAGTGGATCGCGATGTTGGCTTTAAAACAAGTTGTGTGTGTTCTGCATACACACAAAAAGCCAACATGGAAGTGTTTGTGTCTCCTTGCCTTTGGAAGCTTGGATGTGTTTCAGTAGGTGTTCGTTTGCTTGTGTCTTTGTGTCTACATTTGTGGCCATATTAACAACTGTATCGTGACCACGCCTGTTGACGTCAGTGATACCGGCCGCCATTTTGAATCCATCTTCACAGAAACATCCACTTTGCTGAAGCAGTGGATGAATATTTCAGGACATTTGTTTGTTCAGACATTTGACACAATGTGAACCTGTGCAATAATTAAAAATTGGACAGGACACAGTTAGCTTAGCACACAGACTGAAGAGAGAGAGGCTGTGTGGCTGTTTTATTTTTTATTTTTTCCCCAGATTCTAAGGTGTGCAAATAAATGTGTTATTGAAGATCACCACACCTTGACCAAACATTACTGCAGCAAGGAGACACCTTCATACACTGCAGGTCAGGTCTTCAGCTGGTGTTATATTTCTATCTGACTCGCAAAAAAGCAAAACGTCTTTCTCTCTCTCTCTTTTTTTTTTTTTTTTTTTCACTTCCCCGGCTGATCTGGAAGCAGCTTTACACCTGTGTAAGTTTGGGAGCCATGTGCATATCAGACAAGAGTAAACAGGAGCTTTAGCAGACAGCAGGAATGTACCAAAACCAAAGAGGGCACTGTCAGCTGACAATCACACGTACGCTGAATTTCAGCTTGAATCAAAACAAACAAAACTCATCTCCTTTCTCTCTCATGAGCGGAGGGAAGTCTGCTTCAGGTGGAAACCATCTGTCATTTCCTCATTCCTTGTTTGGTTTCAAAGACTTTTTTTATTTTCTGTTTTCAAGGCTCTGGGCTGGAACAAGATGTCTGTAACAAACGTCATCGTGTCTCAGCGTAGACTGAGCTGATGGACGGTCCATTCACATGTTTTTTTTAATGCAGGAATGTCGCCGGATTTATTGTCTTTATAAAGGCACATAGACTCCTGGTCTCTGTAGTGATGCCAACGCTGAAGAGCCTTAAACTTACATTCTATCTAAAGAACCATCAGAGGATGACATCAATGGTTGTCAGATGGTATTGAAGTCTATGGGAAAATGGCATTTTGACAATGAGTTTAGAGGTCTCTAGTTTCAAGTCTTCTTCAGTCCAACATGATGTTCATTTCTTTAAATAATGGTCCCATTTAGAAGAAATTAGATCATGGAGTCAGGGGACGGATTGGGGCTACAGTTAGGGGACTGACAGACTGCACCTCCTCCCACAGTGACCTGCCTGACGATCAGGATAGAGTCCAAAGCAGGTCAGATCGTCCCCTCACTGCTCCTCAGCTCCACCTCCTCCTCCAAATAATGTTTTTGAGGCACAAAAAAACAAGATGGCTGGTGGACAAATTATAATCTGGGGGCTCTTAAATGGCGGCTCACAGACCAGTGAGATCAGACTGCACGTCTGAACTCAAAACTTGGGACACTTTGAGGAGCGGAAGTGTGTTCAACTATCTGCATCTTGTCTTTCCTTATCATAGATTAAGGCTATTGGGAATTCATTATTAAACTATTTCCACCTGCTCCATCTTCCTCTGCAGTCATTGTTTCTTTATTGATTTAAAGTGAGACAGACGTAGTTTAACAGGTTTCAGAAAAGGAAGGTTGTTGTTGTGAAGATGCTAACTAGCTTGACTTGACTGTGTGTGTGTGTGTGTGTGTGTGTGTGTGTGTGTGGATTACTTACTTTATTTTTTCCATCCTTCATTGTCCTCCATCGCTTTGAAGCTAACAGACACTAACCACTGACCATCCCAGGCTGCAGTGGGACATACTGAATCATATCTGCCATTCATACTGAAGAGAGCGGGATGTTTCTCTGCTTCTGTTTTCTGGGATCTTTCAGCCTGAAAATGCTTGTCAGATGATAAGTCAGGATTCAGATATGCCTCACACAGATGGTGGTGGATTTTAAACAGACCACAGAACAAACAGGAAGCCTCTTTCTTTAGGGACGCTCACAATTTGGCTCTTTAGGGCTGCGCTGACTGTGGATACTGTGGGGGGGGGGGGGGGGGTTACTGTGTGACAGAGCAGGAACTTAAATCACTGTTAGCTTTTGTCCATCTTTGCTGTGGTCAGATGGTTTGGTGTAATTTACCATCTCTTCTCTCCCCCTCCCATCTACCTCGGTTATCCCATTTTCTCTCTCTCTCTCTCTCTCTCTCTCTCTCCCCCTCCCTCTCCCTCTCCCTCCATCTCTCACACATTTTATTTGTGTGCTTGTTGTCCGATGTCTTTTCTTACATCCCTTTCTCCTCCTCCTTCCCCCCCGTCCTGTCTTTTATGTTGCCATCCCATCTCTTCTTTTCACTCAATCTGTCCTCCTCCTGTTCTTTTCTCCATTGTTCTCTCTCCATTCCTCTGCTCCCACCTCTCTTCCCTCTCCTTCCCCATTCATCCCTCCCTCCCCCCCTCCCTGTTTTCACTGCAGATACAAGAAGACTCAGGAGACTCTTTCCCAGGCGGGACAGAAAACCAGTGCAGCTCTCACCACAGTGGGCACTGCCATCAGCAGGAGACTGGGTGACATGAGGTACGCTACAGCAGAGCCAAAATGGCCAATACGCTGATCCGGTGCAGAAGAATAAATGAGCAGAGTGGACAGTGTTGGACCAGACTGACCCCAAACTATTAATATGTTCAACGTCATATCCACCTCTCAAATTTAGAGTGAAACGGAATGCAGCACATTAATCATTTTGTATTTATTACTCTTGTTTTTCATAATTATTGCAGGTGAAAATAAAGTTATTGGATTGATTTCCTATGTAGTACATAACATAACATAACGTTACTGTAAACTGTCCACGACTCATTTTTTCTTCTTGTTGCTTCTTGTACATCATCTGTCTTCCAACACTGACCAGTACGTAGTGCTTAAGATGAACTGTAGAAGCAACTCTTAGCCCACTGTGAACCCTCTTAACCCACAAATCTACACTTTCTGACACATTTGTACATGTATGATGTTCATTAAGATTTGAATTAGTCTAAGCCTTTGACTGGAGCATTGCTGCTTTGCTGCTGTGTGTTTATCAATCCATTATCATCCTCCATCTTTACTGGAGACCTCTAGAGTTAAATCACTGCATTGGATGTGCCCAGTGGCTCCAGAGTCGGTCATTCAAAGCAGAACTGGCTGAGTTTATTGTGTTGACAGAGACATGGACAATCAGATATTTTGACCATTAGAGGCTTTGGAGCTGATTTTTCATCATTACTGCTCCGAAGAATGAGCAGAACTCCCGATCAGATAAAGATTCTTCAGATCAGCTCTAGAACAACCCAAACACGTGAGAGGAACTTTGTTTTTATCTAGAAAATTAGATGATGCTGTTGCTTCCTCCTTGTTTTATAACCTACAGTGAAATATCAGCCTAGTATCAGCCTTCACCTGCTCGCAATTTATTAGCAACGTTTTGCAGAAAAGATCATTGCAGCATTTAAACGTGGTTATTTCAGTCAGGTGTGGGTGTGGTTTGAGAGGAATCCATCCCTGTAGGTTCAGACTTATTAACCTCATTAACACCATCTCTGCTGATGCCTTGTTGACTCACACAACTATACGACTGCATCATGTCTGCTCTTCGTGCCAACATGTGTGCGTTTGTGTGCCAAAAATACTTGGCAGTAATACTAATACTAGACCTAAGCAGGTTGGCACGGTTTCTGTGCATGTTGCATGCTTCCCTTTTTTGTTCGGCTGTTACCCGTTTCCTGTTGCACGTCAATAGAATTTAAACTCTGGTTAGTATAAATTCAGTATAACATCAGAGTCAATACAGGTCAATATTAGTTATATTAGTTTTAATATAGTTTTGTTTTTTAGAAGGCTCAGTTCATGGTATAGAAATAGTCATGGGACATCTTCCACAGGCACAGACTGCTTTATTTATTCCAGTCTAAATAAATGAATAAAACCCAAAGAAAGAAACTAACAGTGGAAAAGCATGTCGCACATCCTGAGTCAGGATCACATGTTCTAAGGAGACTGATAATCTAATTCAGCCCATCTGCCATTTTAATGTGAGCTGTTCTCCTAATTATATTCATAAGATGCTATTTCCACAACCGCTCCACTCCATAGTTTCATTTCTACAGCCTTTGCTTCTTCCAGTATCCTAAAATAACTCGGCAGATTATAATCAAACTCTAACAGCAGAAAATTCACATTTGGATATATTTGGGACTGTACGCTTTGTGACTTTGGTTTGACTAAACTACAGTCAGTAAACGGCCCCGCAGCTTCCTCATTACTGCGTCTTATTGACTCAGACCTCTTTAAAATGGAAACCAGGACTGAGGACGAAACGTAGCAGTAGAAATTTATTTTAAAATGTAGTGTAGCTTTGTTTTTTGTGTGTGTGTCTCCTAATGCTGCTGCCTTTGCCTCACTCTCTCTCCTCTGTTTTTAATGGCTGCCTGGTTTTACCTGCAGAGCTCTACCTTTCTCTAATTCCTTTAGGTAAGACTCGAGTGTCCTGTTTAATCAGCTGCTTCAAGCCTAAGCTTTTCTTTTTTTTTTAAATTAATCGTTTGACCTCTGCTCTTTCCAAACAATTTTGCATCTGTTGTTACTGATTATCTCCTTAGATTATCTCCTTGTTCATTTTTCCTCAGCACATAAACGCTGAGCGTGAATTCCTATAAAGAAAATGTCTGCTCTCCTTCTGTGGTCATCTTCTAAAAGGAGAAGGAGCTCTTATGAGTGTTAGTTGGTTGTCGAGTTCACTCTTAACAATAATGTCTCTATTTGTAGTTAGCAGCTGTAAATTTCTTTTAAGTGAAATGAACCATGTAGTCGCTCCTTAACTAAATGACTTGCAGCACTTTGTGTGAGTGTGCATTTGTCACCGCTTGCTCGCTTTATAACACTTGCACTTCTCTGTCTCCTCTTTAACGCTTACAAAGTAGCAACTACTCCATTCGCCACTCGATAAGTATGCCCGCCATGAGGTAAAGTAACACACCGATCTGCTCATTGTAATCTTCACTGTAACTGTTTCACACACATCAGCCTCTACTGTGAACGAACGTAGGCTGTTAACCATTTTTGTGTGTTGTTAATGTCTGCAGTTGTCATGATGCTGCTTTTTTGCAGTTTGATGTAGATTTTCAGTAAAAAAAAAGTATTTGCACGTATTTGATACATCAATACATCTGAAGGGGAATCGTTTTGTATTTTTTCCTGAATATAACCAGGTTGTAAAATAAAAGCTATAAAATAAAATCTTTTACACTTATTTATCTTTTTTTTTTTTTTTTTTTTTTACTCCTATCTTCTAATTGAGAGCATTACTGTAATCTTCATCTTCTACCCAGGAATGTATGTTTTTATATTAAACTGGTGTCATATTCTGTCAACTTGATCAGTTTGTCAATACAGGTTCATATATTTTAGAAGCAGATGCACAAGTTAAGCAAAAAAACAAAACTGCTAGAAACTCTGAAAATTTTACATTTAGTGTTTCTTTTCCTAGTTTTGTTCTAACTTTGTTTCTTTTCTGCAGGAACTCTGCAACCTTCAAGTCATTTGAGGATAAAATGGGGAACCTGAAGGTGAGCAGACTCAGTCAGGATCAACCACCATGTGTTTTTATCTGACCGTCAGCTGCAGCTTTGTTTCCATCGGACAAAAAAAACCTGCTAAGATCTGCTAAAATCTGGATTTGATCGGCTGCAGTTAGCATTCAGACCAGGTCACATGACTGCCGTATTGATCCGCCTTGTAAACAGCTTTATTTTCTGTCTTTCTCCTGCTGATCAGTAGTCAGTGGATTAGTAATCGCAGTAGGTTTTTGATAATTATTCTTTATCAGTCAACTTTCTGAGCTCAGTCATGACTTCATACTGTTGCTTTAATGGATTTAGGACAGTTCTGTCCTCTCTCAGTGAAATGATGGAGACGAGATCTGGACTGGAAACAGGAAGTGTTTTAAGTGATCAATAAGTTTGGTTTGCTCTCTCACCATCCTCCTACTTATCTTTCATTATCTCTCTCCCACCCCCTCTCTTTCTCTCTCTCTCTCTCTCTCTGCAGTATAAGGTTGTTGGTCCCAAAGGGAATGGGGATGTCGTCAGCTCCCCCACTGACACCACCCCAACTCAGGAGAACCCGCCTTTCTGAACCTACACCACCTCCTCCTCCTTCCTCCTTGCTGCCACCTTCCTCACGACCTGAGACTGTACTGTTATCACCTCACATCGCAGAGTCAGCCCTGACCTTTGGACCCCCCCCCTTCCTCAGCCATTCATCTCCACTCACTCTCCCCACGTTTTGTAAACGCAGACAGGCGGAGGTGAAGGGCCGGTCAGTATGTGGTGCCGCTCCTGTCACTGGTGGTCCCACAGTTCCTGTCCCTCTGCTTCGATGATGTCTAAACCTGAATAGTCACATCACCACCGCCTGCCTCCACCTCCCCCCACCTCGGTTAGACCCCCACCCCTTTGTTAGTCCACACTCAAAGCTGCTGCACTCGTCAGATGCCTCTAAAGATGTCAGCTTCTTAAGCGCCATCTTCAATCTTGACCCGTGACAAATGAGGCTGGAGGACAGGGGAGTACAGGCACGGGGCCTGACGGCACCAGGTCCAATTTGACAAAGTGTAAATTTAAATTGAATGTAAATCTCCATTTATGTTACTGGGAGCCCGCAGTTTAATCAGGCTGTGTTGATACTTCAGAAAATGACTCGTTTCAGGGCCAGACGGAGCTCTGATGATTAATACGCTGCTCCAACCTGCTCCTTCTTACTCGCACTTCACACTGTGAGCACCTGCTAGCGTCACCACTGTGGCCCCCACCTGTCTGTCCACTTCGTACCCAGTTTTCTTCACAGCTCGATTGGAAGGCAGGCTTTAGATGTTAGTTTGTGGGAGGGGTAGGTTGGCGGGGGTAAGATTCAGTGACCCTCTATAAGGGTTAGTCCTACTACTGCTACATGCATGTGCATATCTCATCTCAGTTGTACAACACCAACCATGCAAAGAAGGCCGAGGTCTCGTGTAACACCCCATAAACACCCCCGGATGTAAAAACAAGAAAAAACATTTTGTATTATATACTATTTTACACTGCTTTGCATAATGTTTTTAAATAACTTTTATCAATATGTATAAATATATATGAACAATTATAGTGTCAGCGACGCTGCCGAATGTTAGTGATCAGGTTGGAAGGTTTGGAGGGGGGGCAGGCAGACGTTTAAAAATGTGGAAACAAAGAAACACTATAGGTCAGTTTCACAGACAGGAGTGAAGATTTGTCTGGAGCTTCACTTTCTGTGTTTTGAAACTAACTTATCGCGGAGCTGCAGTCGTTATGTGCCCGTCTGACAGGAAAGACACAAACTGGGGGTGTGTTTGATCTCGGATGCAGCATGTTAACGTCAGCCTTTGCAAGTCAAATTAAAACCAAGCGCTCCTCAAGGGTTGAAAAGTTCCTTCTTTTTTTTTGTCTTTCAACCCTGGTTAGACTGCGTTTCTCCTCTTGTTGAGATGATGCTTTGCTGTGTACACTACAACGCTTCTCTATTGGCCTTGCTCACTTTCAATGGTTCGCCTGTTCTATTGTAGCTGGTAAGAGAGAGGTTTTGTTAAGTCCCTTTTTGTTTTTTTTAAAGGATCTGAAGGAAATGAGGGGAGGAGGGTGTTGAGATGTTAGAATCAGACAAGCTACAAAACATCTCACTGCCATGGAAGAAGCTTAATGCACATGTAGACACCCCTGTGAACACACAAAATGCTTATAAATCCCCTTATTGGACACACACGCACATTGCACAAGGACAAGCCAACACAGAATCATTATAGCTCT
Source organism: Echeneis naucrates (assembly GCF_900963305.1). Taxonomy (NCBI): domain Eukaryota; kingdom Metazoa; phylum Chordata; class Actinopteri; order Carangiformes; family Echeneidae; genus Echeneis; species Echeneis naucrates. Next base: position 1,905,212 of record NC_042517.1, read on the forward strand.
TATTGTTGTTCCCTTACATCACCTGGAAACACTCAGACTTCATGGCCTCAGTGACCGAGACCCCGAGAGCAGGAGTCGTCGTGCAGCACCGTCACTTTTCTTTTGGTTGTGGAATAATTAGGAAGACACGCCCAACAAAAGGTGTCCCGGGTGGACCGGCGTTTCCTAGGTCAGGCTAATAATGAGATATATTTTTCAACATTTGGAGTCACTGGATGCTTTAAGCCAAAACTTTCCAGGAAGAGGTAAACTTGCAGAAGATGCTCCAGGGGACTAATGAACTACAATTAAACACACGAAACATACAGATAAAGATTTAAAATACAGCAACGTCCCATCAAACTGCTTCCGAACTGTTGCCAGTGTATCATAATTGAAATGTATTTACTTGTTTTGTATGTTTGTGTTGGTCATTTTGGTAGTTAATATATTGGTTAGCTGAACAATGTTTTCTTTCTGCTGGAAAAGACAGGCTACAGAGATAAACTGTCATTTGTACAATTAATTTGCCATCAGTCAAAACTAAGTTGCCAATGTTGATTGAAATATCTGTTACAAAACGTCTCTCTGCCTCGAAGTGTCATGGAGCCTCTGACTTTCTGCTTTGCCAACACGCACATGATAAAACATGTTAATCTCTGTTTATTTTAGCATTTGCTCCTCAAATGCCAAATTAAATGACTGGTAAGATTATGATTTTTTTTTTCTTTTTTAGGGGGGGGTGGGGGTGGGGGTTTATTTTTATTTTTTATATATATTTTTTTTTTTTCCAGTGTGGCTGTCACCGTGTAGGAAAAGGATGATTTCGTTTTGGCTGCCATTTGAGGAAGCACAGCAGGTGATGAGCCTGCAGGGCGCCAGCTGCTGCAGACGCTGGAGGACAGTAGACAACTTATAGCTTTATTTAGGTCCAGGACCTAACTGATGTAGTTCACTGAAAGGGATCAGAAGATTGTGGTGAATGAATTAAAAGTTATTGTTTTTTTTGTTTTTTTTTTGGGGGGGGGGTTGTTGTAAATGTTTGAAAATCAATAAAGCATTCCTTTAAATGACAGTTGTTTGTGGTCCATATTGAAAGCTGTTTAAACTAACAGTTCATTTATTGATCTGAATACAGTTTTTTCAGGAGGTGTTGCAGTGATGAGGCTGCATCATCAAACTGATATTACAGATGTTAGTCTTGTGTTGCTCTGACAGAGCTGCCATGAAATACACCCCACTGTACAGTGGTTCCTTCTTTGGGCCATGATGGTCAATCCGAAATAAATATGTAAATCTAAACAACAAGGAAATACATAAACTTTATTATTTGGAGAAATCCATACAAATACATGTAAATATAAAAAAGGAGTCGAATACAGGAATATGTATGTTGAAGTAATTTCAGTGTAAATAAGATTTTTTTTCCCCACATTTATCGACTTCCGGAGACTTTTATTTTCCAAACTCCACATTAATTGTGTTTAGCCCATCAGCCTCAGCCTGAACGAACAAACGCACAAAACACACAAGTCGACACAAACTGAGCGGAAGTGGAAACGAGGAAGGCGCGGGAAAGTGTGGTTGATTGATCAATTGATGTTGAACGTGATTGATTGATATCCAGTTTTGTGATTTGTGTCTTCTCGCTCAGAGGTTGTCGTGGCCGAGTGGTTAAGGCGATGGACTAGAAATCCATTGGGGTCTCCCCGCGCAGGTTCGAATCCTGCCGACAACGTCAGGTGTTTTATTTTTACCTGCGGGCGGCTGACGTCACTCAGAGATCACGTGACCTCACTGCCGTGCAAAATGCGAACCTACAATTAACACACGGGCATTTTTTCTTTTTTATGTCTCTGCACTGTTAAAGTAAAACGTTGTCCAGGCTTTACAGCACTATGTGCTGCAACTACTTCTTGTTTTGTTGTTGTTGTTTTTTTTGTTGTTGTTGTTTTGTGAAGATGTGCCCAAAACAAAATAATCAGTTATTACTTGACGCATCCAGACATATCATTTGGATTTCATGACTGCAAGAAAAAGAAGTAGCTCATAGAAAACGCCCCCCTCTTTAAAAATAAAAGTTAAAAATTAACTAGATTTGGCCTGAACCCTCATTAGTTACCTAAAAGAACCAAAAACAACAGAAGTTGTCATTTCCTGTGTAACTGAGTGTGTAATATTTATTTGTGATCATTGATATTAGACATAATTTGCTGTGTTTTATGGTGACCACAAGGTGTCGCTGCAGGATCTCTTTCTTCATACATACGTGGTTTTGTTGTATCTCCTTGTGGGAATTACCTGAGCCATATGATTTCTAAACAATAAATATGTAGTCAGATTGATAGACAGATTAAATTTAATAATCACAGACTAGGAAACATTTATGTTGCAGCAACATGTTATCAGAAATAACAAATAAAAAAACAACAACAAACAATAATGAATGCAAAAATAGATACAGGAACAAAAGCACACAACTATCATTATTATTATTGTTGTTGTTGCTGCTGTTAAAATTTTTTATCGTTAGATGGATTTTAAGACAATATATAATACAACACACAATTATAATAATAAAAATATAAAAAAAAAAACACTGAAGTCTCGCGGTGTTTCTCGCTCATTTATCCTCTGGTGACAGGAAGAGGGGGCGGGGTCATCTGTCTCGTCCCCGCCTCCCGCCTCCTTCCCCCTCCCGGCCGGCCTACGTCACCAGCCGTCGCTATAAAAGCCGGAGCTCCGGCGGCCCCCCTCAGCAGCAGCGTCTCCGCCTGTCGGACCTTGGAGGGTCACATTTACCCGAAACTTCTTTTCAAATGGGCCCCGTCGCCTAGCGTTCCCCCCCCCAGCCTCGCCGACTGAGTTGAATTGGGTGCTACTGACTAACAGGTGAGACACCCCCCCCCCCCGGTGTTTAAACCGGGTTTTCTAACGGCCGGGGGGCGCAGAGCTAACGATGCTAAGCTAGCTGCTGATAATGGCAGCTATTGTTTTCCTAAACTCACACAGAATAACAATAAGAGCTTCTGTTCTCCTTTTTCTTCTCATAGCTTTGAGTTAACCGACCATTTTAATGTTGAAGAGATCTTATCATCTTTACTTTTTATTTTGCTTTTGTTTCTCGTTTGCTGTCGTTGTGGTTTTTTTTTTATTATTATTATTTTGACAGGAAACTGAAAAATACCAAAATGTCGGTTTGCTGCAGTGACAGTCCCAATGTAAACAAGGGACAGATGACGTCACCGCGACAATCTGCAGCTTCAGTGTGTTAAAAAATTAAATACTTATAATATTAACCTTTTTTATATAAACTGTGCATTCACACCATGAGACCTGTCTGGTGTATGTGCATCATGTGTCTTCCTGTCGTTTTTGCTTTGTGTCTGCAGTGAATGTCAGCTGGATGGTTTTTTTATTTTTATTTTTTTATTTTTTTTCATTTTCCTCCGTGTAGTCGACTTGTACATACATGTGTGCATGTTCTGAGATTTCTTTATTTATGTATTTTAGGACGATTGCTGCCACATTATTTCATCGTGTATTTGCAGTGTTGGCAATCAAGCAAATCTAAAATCTGTAAAAACCAGCTGAACACTTTTTGGGGCGGAAAATGAAACGGCAGTTGTGAATAAATATTCCCTTTTTATAGTAAATGTAACAATTTAAGTGGCTAACTGATGTTTTTAAAAGAGCCTCGCTCTAGTGGATTAATGGTTAATCAGGATAATGATAACTTAGATGGAAGGAATGTCAGTACACCCCAACAATGAAGTCATCATAACATCCAGTTTGAATCCATTTGTGGGCATAAATGTTTGATGCTTTGGTGAGTAATGTCTCTCTGTTTTCTGCCTCCAGGTTTCCATCCACAAAGACCAACAACAGAAGAATGGCAGCTATTCCAGCAGGCGGTTCACTTGTGGCGACCACTGACTACTACCGAAGTGAGCCTCCCTTCCCCCACAGTCCATTATCACACCAGCACACAGGAACAGGCCAACTCCCTCCCCCTGCCTGTTTTATTTTGTCAGCAAAGATAACGCAGTGGTATCTGTGCAGTTTTCTTTGGCTTTCCCCGAGTGGAAAATGAACAGTGACCGTAGCATTAATCGTCGTTGTTGTTGTTGTTGTTGTTGTTATTATTATTATTGTTATTATTATTATTATTATTATTATTATTATCATTATCATCAGCCAGGATCTGAAACAATGAAAGAGCAGATCTTTGGACTTAATTTGGTCTGTCCCTTCACCCATGTGATCTCGTGTTCAGAATGCTGAACAGATTTGCAGCCTGTCTCAGTAAATCAAATCAAAGCCGTGTGTTGGTGTTCAGCGTTCCCTCTCTGGCTGTGGTTATATAAACACGGAAAAATTGATTTTAATTATCCGCTTACATGTCATCTCCACCCCCTAATTTTAGAAGACATGATGGCTATGACAGAAAAAAACCAGTGCCCTCCCGTCGGGTCCAAATGTAACGCCTACATACATGTCGTCATGATTGCTCGTTCTTTCCACCTGCAGGGCGCATTGGCTCAACATCCAGCAGCAGCTCGTGTGGCAGTTCGGAGTACAGCGGGGAGGTCATTCCACACCATCCAGGTGAGTGTGGCTTTGTGTGTTCCTCAACATAAATGTGAGTGATTGTTAGTTAAACAGTAGATAAAAGGCCTGGGACGACACTTGTTTTTTTTGTTTTGCTTTGTTTTTTTGTTTTTTTTTCAGTTTGAGGAGTTCAGGCTTTCTGCCAACATAGATTTCGCTAAGTGAGTAATAATAGAAGGAACACGATGTTCTGCTCAGAAACAGTTCCTGGAGTGTGTCACTGCAAGAAATCCAAATGTTTCATTCCGTCAGAGCGTATCGCCACACTTCCTATTTTCTGCATTTCATCACAGCCCCCTGTTGCTCGCAGACCTCGTAATAGTCCAGCCTGTGATCTCATGATTGCTGCAGTTGAGTAAACACTTGCCTCGATCACACAAAGCACAGTCAAAACTGGTTGAGTCATCTCGGGTGTCGTCCTGCTCAGAGATGACATCTGGTCTGATCTGGCTCCGTTCAGTTCTCCACAACCAGTGTTAGTAAGACCTGCTGCACTGGTTAATATCTGACTTCACCAGCAATCCTGGATTGCCCCGCAATGTGAGAACAACCGGGGCTCACAGTTAAATGTCTGGTATCAGCTTGTCAGCGTTAAACAGTCAGGGGGTCAGATAGTTTCAGAGAGCTATAACAGTCACACACTTGGTTCACAGGTCACGCAGCTGTGTGTGTATATGCAGCCTGTTCAGTACTACACTGTTTGTTCTCTCAGGCACATGGCAGTGAAAATGTGTATTTCATAGTAAAATCATAATTTTTGCAGCAACTTGGAAAATAACTTAAATTCTATTACAGTGTAGGATTTAATTACTGTTCATTATTGGAACATTTTCAGTACTTGCTTGGTTCTATAGTAAAGTTTTGTCCTGAAGTATCAAACTGTTCCTTGGAATGGTCATAAAGGATAATTAAAACCTTTTTTTTTTTTTTTTTGTGTGTGTGTGTTTTTAAATTCTGTCAGCTCACCAGTTCAGATTACTGGATCACACAAGAGTGACAGCAGTTAAATCTTGACCTAGAATCTAACTGTGGCACTCCGTGGTCATGCTGTGTAAATGCAGCTGTTCAGAAACTAAATGAAGCGTAACAGGAAGTTTGACACCGTGCCAAAATGTACAGTCGAGTCCTGAGAGGGGAAGCCTGGGTCACCTCAGACTCGCATACAGATACATGCACTCTTCAGTCAATCATATTACTTCACTGATGACGGGAGGTGCGAAGGGCTGTTTAATCCTGAGGATTTTCAAACTCTTCATCCAAGCCTTCCTTCACCGTCAAAGTAAAATGAATAGAGGCCGACTCATCTTTTAATTAATAATTAAATCAAATTAAGCTTTAATGCTGTCATCTGTCTCCACAGGACTCCCCAAGCAGGACTCTGGCCATTGGTGGTCCAGTTTCTTTTTTGGGAAGCAGCCAGGAATGACCCCCCTGACTGAGGAGGCACAGATGAAGTAAGTGAAAGCACAAAGCATCTTAATTCTCTTTTGACCTGATCATAATCTTCACTTTGTACGTCATGTTGTATAAAGTCGCTGCCTGTCTAGCAGTAAAACCTCTTTGGGTTTGTAGATGATGAAATCCCAGTTTGGTCACTAACCATGTAAATTTATCTTTATAGCATCAGCTGCTTTAATCAGTCTGTCCTCTCCTCTGCCTCGCAGGGCGGGCGTCTCTGGGGCGGTGACTAATGGTCAGATCACCTGCGTTGCCAGGGAGATGGTTATGCAACGCCAGGTGAGTGAGAGCAGCGACGCAGGAAGTCCAACCTCCTCCTGATCCTGCATTCTCATTCCGATGATCAACGGCACACCTCGGAGGAGGAGGGGGGGGGGTCAGACCAACGTCCAACGCTAGGTGGCGGGAGGATGTCCCGTTTACAACCTTTAGTTTTTTTATTATTTTCTAACATTATCCATTGTAGTATAGGCTGCCTTACTTATTTTTGTTTTTTTTTCCATGATAACCAAAAAACAAGTGAAAATTTAAAAAAAGGAAAAAAAAGATAATGCAACTAAGATTTTTATTTTATTATTTTATTTTTTATTTACAAAAAGCATTTGTACTGTTCTGTGTTTGTAATACTGTGGGGCAAAGACACATCCACTTGCCTTTTTGTTAAGCATTTTCACCTCATCACCTTGTGATTGCAAATACAATAAAGTAGACTCTTGCAGCCTGATGCTCGTTGTTGGGTCACTGTTTGTTCTTGTACACTAAAAGCAAAAACTGTATTGTGTACACTTCATGTTAAAGAACATCCAACATAATGTTTAAATATTCCTGAAGAGCTTCAGGTTTCTGCACCTTTTCCAGCACCTCTCTCTCTCTCTCTCTCTCTGCCTCTCCCTGGTTGTCAGGAATGTTTTTATTTGTTTAATTTGATGAGTCATCTGGGATGAAATGACCAAAGAAGGCCCTGCAGATAACCGTGTCTTTGTTTGCCAGGGAGCAGTTCGCCGGGTTGTACAGCGCTATTCTAGGAACAAAGTAAACACAGAAGGAGCAGCACTGCGTCCTGTAAGTGCTGTTGCGGTGGACCCACAGTCTTGAGTTGTGTAACTCTTTGCTGAAAGTCAGACAGACAACACCTCTGGAAACTGAGGTGGGCGGCTGTCCTGGAGGAAATAAAACATTCTGTATAAACTGGGCTCAACTGTCCAGAAACCAAAACCTGTCAGTGAGGTTTTGGATTTCTGGGATTGAAACTGAATGCAAAGTCTTTTATTTCATATCAAGTGAGCTGTCAATAAATACAGAGAATGTAAAATCTGTGTGTCTGATATGAGGGTCAAATTTTTGCTCTGAAGGTCTGAAAATAATAATTATAAAAGAAAAAAATCGTGATTTTCTGTTAAATAATTAAAAACGTTCCCAGTTAAACTGACGCCAGAAAAGACCCCGTATGGTGTCGTCACGGTATTACTGCCAGGTGATTGGCCAGGTGGACAGGTGCTCTTTAGTCTCCGCCCCCCTGAGGGCGGGGGAACACCGCTAATAATAAATAAACCAGCTGAAACGGCGGCAGCTGTTTCCTGAAAACAACATGGCGGCCGAAGACGCGCCGGAAATCACCTGTGAGACGGTTTGGAGCGCGGAAACCGGATGTTGCTTCACTTGACGAGGTAAAAAGAGTTAGTGGTGTTTGTTTTGACGTCACCCGCTGAAGTTTCTTTACCTGTTTCAGGTGTTTCATTGGATTTGTTCTTTCCAACCTTCGGGACCATTCAGCTCCGTGTTTTCTCCGACCAGAAGCTAAAACAGACATCCTTCCTTTTGGACTGGATGGATTCTCATTGCAGTTGTTGAGGACGTGTTGTAACCTTTGTCTGGTTTTGTTCACACAAAAAAAAAAAAAAATCTGTGAGCTTCACAGTTTGCTGTTTTCTTGTCTTATAGCCAGTTTGTGCACTTTTGCGTTTCCTTTAGCTGCACACTAACACCTGTGTTTTGTGTCGGAGTGTCGGACTCACCTGTTTGTGTTCGGGTTGATGTCGTGTCCTGCTGCTGCTGTTGTGGATCACCGTACATTCACGCAGTTGTTTTCTCTCAACACAGTTTATTTCATATCACATTTAACATTCATGTGTGAAGACTCGTCAGTTGTGCGTCTGCTGTGTCCCAACGTGTTTCACGTCAGGTGTGTTGCTGAGTTTGGAGATCCTTTGTCAGGAATAAAAGGCACAAAGTGGCTGATATCAGCAGCATACAAACAACAAGCAAAGCAGATGTGGAGTTTTTTTTTTTGTTTGTTTGTTTGTTTGTTTTTTTTACTGCACAATGCAGGGAGCGACAAACTCTGAGAGTTGTCTACTTGTTGTGTTTTCTTGTGTGCTGACACTCACTTTGTGTGCGGTGTTTGCTCCAGCTGCTCTGACTGATATAAACACACAGATTTTTGTCTGTTTTTTTTTTGTTTGGATTGTGTCATTGTTTTAATATTTTTGTCATTAAGTCGACACAGTTTTTTTAACTGTGTGTTATCTATTTTAAATTTCTGTCAGAACTGAAACACCCAACCACACAAATGCACGTCCAGCTCGAACTCGAACTGGGCAGAATTAATAAGAATATTAGCTGGTTTCGTTGCTGGTTGTGAAGGTCTGTTTCATCAGCTGAGTTCTTCCCAGTTTTAAGCCCAACACCTTTTTGATCTGTCAGCTTATTCAAGTTATCATGCGGAAAAAAAATCTCCCTGCTGACTCTGGCAGAGTGCAAATCCTGACACGAGGATTTTCCCACTTGACTGTAAAATGGGTTTGTGTAATCACCGCTGTCCCCCATTCACCCCCCCGCCCCCCCCCGATATCTCTGTCTGTCTCTATGAAACAGAGGAAAGACAAACAATGGCCGACGCTGCTGCAAAGTGGCTGCTCTGCATGACGGAGTTAAAAGGTTGAAAAGAGGATTTGTTCTGCGGAGCTGTGCAGCCGCTCGTCCTCCTACGCTGCACTTTTTCCAGGTCACCAGGTTCTCGGGATTGGGGGGCGGCGGTGGGGGGGGGTTGTTGTTGAAAAGCCGGATTGAAGGAGTTCATTTTCTCTGAAGCTGAGACATTTCTGACAGACTTGTCATGACTTTGGTCTATAAAACATCAGAATGCAGGCAAAATGAGAAAGCTGACAGGAAGCTGTCGACGCATTTGGTGATTAATTGCAATCAATTTCTACGTCGGCTGAGAGAGTAAATCATCAGACACATTGTCCACTGTGTCCATTGCACTGTCAATTCCAGAGCAGCTGAGAGGGCAAGGAAATAGGAAGTTTTCCGGATTTCTTAACTTCCTTTCCAGTCTGTTCGCCAAAGAGGACAAATCGTCTTCTTCTACTTGACGCCTCGGTCGGCCGGGTTGGTTGGTTTGGAGGTGGAGAAGGGAAGAGAAGAAAAAGCGTGCAGGTCAATGTCGACCATGAAAGCTTTGCTTCCGATGCCTCCTGGTATTCCTGGGAAGAGAAGGATAAGCAGTTTAAACCTGATGTTTGACGCTCGTGTTCTGTTTTTATATCTTAGAAAGTTCCTCCGGCTGCACTCGGTTACAGAAAAGGAAGGGACTGGATCTAAATCAGCCATTTCCCCCTTCAGATTTATGTCCTCGGTGGAAAGCACTGGGAATTTGAATTGACCCAGATTATGCCGTGTGTATATGTGTTGTGTAAGTTGACGCCCTTTAACCTGCTTTTCTGAGCTGCAGAAGCCCTTAAACATTTTTTTTTTTTTAAATCTCAGTCTCACTCTGACCACATTCATCATTCTGGGAACAGACACATTCTTCCTTCATCTGCAGCTCACCGTCCACGTTGGGCTTTGCTTCTTGGCCCCGTGTAGAGAAATCTTAATGCTGCAGGGGTATTTACTTATTCTGACTATGTGCTAACAGCCTTCCCAGTCAGAAGGGAAGGGTGTGGAGTGGGGGAACTTCCCAGATACATGTAGAGGCATGCTGTGTGGATGGATTACCAGGAGGCGTTGTCATGGTGATGCAGAGGTTGACGTGTGTCTGTTTCTGTGTGATGGCGTCGTCCTGACAGCTGAACGCGGCTGAAGAAGGCTCCGGACTGGACGGTAGATCTGAGAAAGAGAGCACGAGAGAGAACCGGTTCATTTAAAGAAATACTAAACAGATTTGAGTGTGATATGTGAAGTTAAAAAAAAAAAAAGGTGGCGGTGTTTATAACCATTTCTGTCTGAGACCATTTTCAGGAGAAGGGTTGTTTTGTTGATATTTCTGTCCCGGGCCTCGAGCCAAATGTGCAGCTCTTCAGCTTCAGAGGCAGATCAGATGATATTTAACTGCTCACAGAACTCTGTTTCTAATTTCCATTCATGCTCCCTGTGGCTCACCTGTCTTGACTCTTGTGTTTTTTTGTTTGTTTGTTCGCCCTCTTTCCTGAAACTCCAATGACAGAATGAACTTTTCACTGAGTCGCAGTTCAAAACTCTTGATGACTGTAAAAAACAGCAGCTGTTTGTTTGTTTTGTTTGTTTTTTTTTTTCAAGCAAATATTTGATATTACAATCAACAGTATTGTGAGAATGCGTGATATTTCTACAGAAGAAATATTCTCTGGTTATAATGACTTTACCTCCCCTGTAGAAGAGGTGAGAGACGACTCCTGAGCTCAGCTGCTGCTCAAAGTGTGCAGGGCTACATGATCATTTTTCCATTGACCGCTTCTGACAGATCACATTTAAATGAATCTAGATAATCCAAAACGTTCAACTGTCACCAGTAAACCTGTCGGACAGCATTTGCCCCAAACTGGTTACACAATAAACATCATTTCTGTCCCTGAAGTTTGATGCTGCCTTCAATCAAACATTGAACGAAACTTGTGACATACATCAAGCACACAACTTCAGTTCACAATATGTTCCCTTCAGCTGTGGACAGTACACTCAAGTCAGGCTTTAAGTGTGTGTGTGTGTGTGTGTGTGTGTGTGTGTGTGTGTGTGCACATACTTCTGTAGAAGTGGTTGCGGGCGAGCAGACTGGCGGGAGAGTTGACACTTGTCATGGCGTCTGCAGAGTGTCCGACCTATAGGGTCACCCTCCTAGAGAGAGAGAGAGAGAGAGAGAGAGAGAGAGGTCTGGACTCATCTCGGTCCTCAGAGCATCTGAATTTCTGCTGCTGAGGAAATTACCCACAGTTCACAGCGTGGTGACGTTTGACATCCGGTTACTATGGTTACAGGGAGAAGCCCAGAAGTGTTATAAGAATGATAATTGGAAAAAAAAAAAAAGGGGGGGGGGGGGGGGGGTTTGTTTCTGTCCATACACATTTCAATGAACGTCCTGCTGCAGTTTCTGTTTTTACGTGGCTGAAAACTTTCACGCAGACAGGAAATAAATCAGCCGTAGAAAAAAGAGATGCTTCGAACTTGTTTTCTCTAGACGAAGCGCATCGGGCAGAGAGACGGCGGGATGTGCTTGTGAAACAAAAGTAAATACTGTGAGAAATAATGTGCAAACACAGGAAATGATTTGGTGCAGTGAGCGCCAGTTCATTCACACTGTAAGCCGGAGCTATAATTAGACACTCCGCTGACGTCTGCACGGCCCAATCACCATCAGTTTTTACCCCCCCGGGGGTCACAGCTACACCAGTCACCTCCTAAAGGTTCCTGCTTCGGATGGACGGAGTCCAGCGTGAAGTTCAGGACCCGGCTGGAGCTGATGGAGGAGACGGAGGCCTGGCTGTTATTTGGCTGACGAGGTGATTTAGGTTTGTTGGTTCAAGGCTCGTCCGTTCCTGTTTCTGTTAGTTTTAGATAAAAGTTGCTTTTTCAGGCAACACAAACTGTAAAAATATTTGCTTTTGTGTTAAAATGTTTGTGTGGTGGGGGTCAGGAGAATACACTGACTGTTTGATTTGGGTTTATTTTTTTTAAGCGATAAGATTAGGTTTATCAGGGGGATCAGGGTTCTGGTGTCCCTGCTGGACCAGGATGGATTTGACGTAGACTTTCTTGTTTGGCACTAAAAAGAAAATGGAAATGAAAATGAATAGACTGATATGGCTTTCACTTTTAATACATTCTTATATATAAACTTTTATTTTTTTTATTGATTAAATTAGTTTTTTACGTTAAAGTTCAACACAGTCAGCTGTGAAAAAGATTTTTTTCTTTGAATCAAACAGCTGATGATTGTTTCTGATGCTTTACAACGCGGCTCTTTGTTTCGTGCATGTTTTACTGATTTGCTCTGAGAACAACTTTCCGAGTCGGACTCCTGGTTGTGTAAGTGCATGTGTGCGCTCCGGGTCTGTGGTTCATATGTAGGTGACCTCCGGCTGATCGGATCCTCGCTCATTATCGACAGCCCTTCAGCATCAGGTCAGAACGATGCTGATCCCAGCATCGCTCGCAGTATCAGGACCAGAAGTGGGAAGTGCACTTCTGAAGTGCACTTTGAAGCATTTCACTTAAAAAAAAAAAAAGTTATGATGCCGTTTTTGCATCCTATATCTGACAAAAAAAGCTCTTTAGGCCTGAAGGTGTCACAAAGTTTATGGTGTTGTGACAGGTTCTGGATTATTTTTGCATTAGAAACTTGAAATAGGACCTGCTGTGATGGATCGTTCTTACTTTTCAGAGAGAGAATGAAGACCTGCAGCTTTTGGATTGCAGGATGGAGTTCTTGTTGCCTGAATCATTTTTCACGGCTGTTGCTGCTTCTGTCATACAAAAACTCGTCTTGCATAAGACCGATCCCTCAGTGTAATGTAGGGGAAAGGTCGCAGCCGCCCACTGTTGTTCCATCCTCCTGTAGAGTCCGTCCGCTTTTCTTCCCTCAAACGTCTAGTCTCTCTCTCTCTCTCTCTTTCTGATACACACATACAAATGCTCCATGCTTCTTTTTTTTTTGTTGTTGTTTTAATTCATTTTTTGTGTCCAAGGAAGAACAAGAGGAAAAGGATGAGAGGAAAGGAAATTAATTTGACTTCACAGATAAAAAGGAAATGTGAAGGAAACAAAGGAGGAGTGAAAAGTAAGTATCCATAATAGGATGGGAGGAAAGGAAATGAAGGCTGGAAGGAGGGAAGAAGAAATGGTCAAGAAGGGAAAGGCACAAAGATCATACAGATGGAAATGTGTTAGGGAGGAAGGAAGGATATGTCAAAATATAAATCATATAAGTCAGCTCATGTTCATGCACCTCTTAAAGACCCACCTGGAACCAGGTCCTCAATCTGATCCCTGCTGACGGAAACAGCTTTTGAGACCCAAAGCGGCGCTCTGCAGGAATAAAATGTGCAGAAAGGAAACTGCAGGTCCCCTCTGACAGGACAGGAATGACTGTGCAGTTTTGGGTTTCGTCTGCGGCATAGGAGTGGCTAACGGTTTTTTACCAGAGGGTCAAGTAGCATTCGAGAGAAAAGGTCAGCAGCAGATGCTCCGCGACTTATTTTAGCTCCGGTGTGGCCTACATTCGAGGCAGATGTAGATCAGGGGTCACGGCTTCCCCCCTCTGTCGTGACGGTGCAGAAAACAAAAAAGGTGTTCTTTTGTTTTTCTGTGTCCGTCTCTCTGCTCCCCGATGGGTGAACCAACGATGGCCCATCTATCCTGCATCATAACACTTTTTTTCCCCTTTTAAAGATATTTTATTGGAGGACTTCATGTTGACTCTGGACTGCCAGCATTAAGCTGTCTTTTTATCCGGATTCAATCTATATTCACCTTAAAACATCGTCTCTCGTCTTCGTCTTGATGCGTACGAACAACAATAAACAACATTAACGGACTGAGGACAATGAGGCTGCGTTATTTATCCGCCTGTTTTGTTTTTGTTTTTTTTTTTTGGGAAAACCTTCTGAAAGCAGATGCAGGCTAAAAGCTGCGACCCAGACCGCCTGCCTTTCAATCTGACTCTGAACAGAACTCGACATATTTTCTGCTCAGCCTCTGAAATGAAGCCGTCCAGCTTCGTCTCTAATCCGCTTTGCCTTCCAATCCGTCTGACCGGAGCGGAGAAAACTGCACCGTCTCCACTGTGGCGTCATCTGAACTCTAATCTGGATTTATTCTGATGTTAACTGAGACAGGATTGATACATGACACGCAGCATAAACATTTATTGTCTGCCCTGTAGATCTAAAGTGAATAACTAAAGAAACAACTTTGTGTGTCACATGACTACTTTTGTCCAGTCACATAAACGGAGTACTTTCATGGATGATAATCCTCACATTGAAAGTCCTTAATGAAAAGTAAGGATGGTAACGGTAGCTGGTGGGAACAAAGGTATGACGACTGAAGGAACATTTAATGTATTAATATTCTGGTTTGACCAGTTTGGAGCCGGTTCAGAGGAAATAAAAAGTATCTCAAATTAATCAAATGTCAAAAGTGGATTATTATGATTTGGTAAATAAATGTAATCTCTCTGAACGTCTCACGCTGCTGCAGCTGCAGTCCAACTATACAGTTAGAGGGAATTTCATTCAAAGCATTAAGGATCAGTTTTGTTTTAGTTGCCATGTAGGGAGATTAAAATTGAATTGACTTGATGGGAGCGGCCATCTTGGCGCTATCTGGGAGAGGAGGCTCCGTCCTTAACTTTAATCCTCGATGAAATGCTAATGGCTGAGTGGAAACATTCAGCACCGTGCAGTCGTCACGGTGGAGAAAACCAGCAGCACAGGCCAAAATTCTGACTGACGGCTGAATGAAGCAGGATGTCACTGTGATGTTCCCGTTTTTTTAGACTTGGTTTGACTTTTCAATCAGGGAAATGTCACACTGCTGAGATATCACCTCCGTGAGAAGGTGACGGACTACACGACGCCTCGGCCAGCGGCTGTCTCGTGTGCTCAGGCTTAATTAATGAGTTGGTCTAATATTAGCACCAAGAAATACAAGGCTCAAATTAGAGCTGTTTGCAGATCGTGACCGACTGTTGGAAGTCACAACGTTACATTTGGAATCGAACTCATCAGGTTAATGAACCAAAGGTCACACACTGGACATGGTGTTTGGCTGCTGTTCACTCTGTGCTGGTGGCGATTTTTATTTATTTATTTATTTTTTTGAAGACTCCATCTGAACTCCACGCTCACGTTTTCCACTTTCTGGGAGAAACATTGTTTTATGGTCCTGGTGTTATTTTTATTTGTTTGGAGTTTTTTTGTGGCATCTAAGAAGCCAACATCCCTGTAAAGAGCAGCCAGATGATAAAACAAGTCCAGCTGGAAGACTGCGGGTCTCTCTGAGTAAATTTGCTTTTGTGTCGTGTTTTTCTTCAAACACAGAGATTTGAACCTTTTCCTGTTATGGAAATTGTCATTGTATGAGTTTTACCTTCTGGGTTTTGTTTTTTTTTTTTGTTTTTTTTTTGGGTTGACAGTGTGAAACTGTCAGTGTTTGAAAACATCTTAAAGGTAAAAGCAGCTCCTAACTCGTAGATTCGGTCCAATCCTTAAATTACAGAGATTCATAAAGCCACTTGGGTGTGATAGAAGTCTGGGAGAGTCGCTCCATCACGCCGTCCATCGTCTTCCTCTTACCCACAGTTGGGTCGGGATGTGTGGGATTTTAAGATGGGAATTCCATGCCTTCCTTTCTCCACCTTTCCAGGACACATTCCCAGGCCAGATGGGACATGTAGTCCGTCTGTCACCGTGTGGTCTCCTCCCACCAGGAAAGCATCCACCGAAGAGTCCTTCTGTGTTTTCTTGTTTTCTTCTTGTTTTTATTATTATTATTTTAACTTCACGCTAAAACACCTGACACCACATATTTAACGGTTGTGGTTTCGCCCTTTGTGTTGTGCGTTCCTGCTTTTTTTCTTCTTTTTTTTTTCCCCCCCTCATGCCCCACTGCGAAGTTCAGTCTGCGTAAAGGTCACTCTGCACAAAGGTGACGAGAACCTGCAGGAGGAGGAGCAGAGACACACGAACACACACAGCGACACAAGTTTACACACAACTAATAGAAACGATGAACTCACTTCATCGTTGTGTTATCAGTTTATTTTTGTCAGCCAGAGTCAGTTTTATGGTAACAACGAAAAATTTAATCCGTCTGGTCTTCAAATCTGTTTTTGCTGATAAACAAAAGTACAAATTTAATCAGTTGAGACTGATAAGAGGAACTAGAAAGAGGCTGAGGTTTAAACTCGACAGGAAATGAATCCTTGGTTTTCTTTATTGTTAGAGATTTCCCCGAGAGCCTGGGCGCTGGTGGGGGAGATGAAGAACGGGAATGTTTCCGTTGGACGGAAACTGATCAGATGGTTAAATTATAGGATTCCATATTGAAGTTGTTTTAAGGTGAGTACCAGAGGTTTTCCTGATATCTCTCATCAGTTTGTGAGCTCCTGTTTTGGAGCTTCAAGTTTGTAATTTGTTGTTTACTGAGCAAATAAATCAAGTTAGAAGTAGGGCCGTTTCCCCATAGATTTCAACACAGTCGTTTCTTTTTACTGCCCCTGATCGTTTGTTCGATTTATTAGATTTAAGATGCATTTTTCAGACAGGAAGTCCGTTTTTAAAAATAGTTCACAGCGTTACAGTGACCTTGCTGGTTTTCCTGTCGTGTGTGTGTCTGTGTGTGTGTGTGTGTGTGTGTGTGTTTGCGTGTTTGCTTTGAGTGGCGCTCTGCTGTGCTGCCAGGCAGCCGGTTCAAGGCCGCTGCCAGAGAACGGCGGGAAGCCCGGATCCATGGAAAAACAGTTTTTTCTTTTCAGAGGCCAAACTCTGTGTGTGTGTGTGTGTGTGTGTGTGTGTGTGTGCGTGTGTGCGTGTGCGTGTGCGCTGTTGGCAACTTTGCAGAAATCTGACTCCATTAACCTAAAAGCAGAGCAGGTGAAGGTGCGCCTGCAGTCACTGATTTAGCTCTCTGACGGATGTTTTAGCCTCCACAGTGAAAGAACACGTTTCCACTGAAAACTGAAGGCCATCGCTGCAGCTTCACAGCCGTGGATGTCTTCGTCTGCGGAGATCATAGAAAGAGCTGCAGCTGACAGACAGACGATTTCAGTTTGATTTTTAGTTTTTGGGTCTTTAACTTGTATTTGGTGTGTCTGAGTGCTGCTGTTGTGTTTAAAATCAAAGATGTTTCAGTTAAGTTGATTGATATTTGGTCTTAAACAGGCTAAAGTCAGGAGGTGGCTTCGTGAAGATGCAGACAGATTTTCATTTGACGTGTAAAATTCCTTTTGAGATGTTGGCAGAGGACTTTCTGTCGGTCAAAGGTCCCACGTCGTGCACGTCCTCATGCCCGTGGGATGTTTTCCTGGTGAGGTCGCTGAAGCCAAACTGGTTTAACTTAGAGATATGACTGTGCAGGGCAGGTGGACCGAGAGAAACACACAACAACTCCTGGTGTGTGTGTGTGTGTGTGTGTGTGTGTGTGTGTGTGTGTGTGTGTGTGTGTGTGTTATCACCGGAATGACAGCTGTTGTTTGTTTGTGTGTCGTTTGGCCGGTTGTCGTTTATTTACACACCAGTTTGAGGGTTGAATTTTAAAGTTTTGGGTTGTTAATAGCTATTATTAATTACTCTCACTAAGTCCAGAACGGCGATAAAACCGTACATTACTCATCATTTCCTTTGAGTCCAGTATCGTCTGTAAAGCTGGAGGAAAATGTAGTTTTGTGGCGTTGTAGTTCGTATCAGGGCGGACAGATGACGTTGACTTATGTAAGTAGACCGAAGTGATGTTGGGAGAGGAGAAGCAGGGATATGTTTTTTTTTTTTATGTTATTTGGCTGTTCAATCATTTCCGTGCATTTAACATTACAAATGTGCAATTTAATTGTTGTTAAATTATTGTTTCGTATCAACATTGCACTTAATTATGACATTTGGTGATTTAGTAGCATCGTTTCATATTGTTATCGGGGTGCAGTCCTCTATTTTCAAATGATTACAAAAAGAAGAATGATGATGTTAATAACGTTTAGTTCCAGATACAAATGGAAACACTGTGTGGAAAAGTAACTGATCCACACACAACCGCTGCTGCGACTGCAGACATTTAATCGTGTTTTTTGACAAATAACAAATTCTGTTAGACAGGAACGTCTAATGGGATGCTCTTATTCTGAAAGGACCAAAAAGTCCTGCAGACTGGTGATCACATGTACATTTTTTATTTAGGATGTCACTGTAGATTCAACATCAGGAACGTCTTGATTTTTTATTAACTCATCCATGTTTCAGACCGGCTGATAAAGGAAATTTGGATCAGCTGATTGACGTGAGTGACACACACACCTCGATGGGATTGGACGCCACATTCAGCACATTCACATCAGGACAGGCAGATCTGAACAGACACGTTTTTAAAGCATCCATCTGACCTCTTCTCAGAGGAGCTGTTGTTACTGTGGCTTTGCTGCCTCTAAGTGGAAAGAGAAAATATTACAGCCTCTGATATTTCCTGTTCATTTCGTCATCCTTACAAATTATGAAGTTAACGCTGCTTCCTTTTCACATTTAGTTAGATTGATGTTTGCAGAAGCTTTAAATTATTTTGCCTCGATCCTCCCGAGCAAGAAAAACTCAGTGAAGCTCAACTTCTGCATCCAAAAAAAAAAAAAAAAAAAATCAGATGCTCGGAAACGCTTCAGAAATACTCAGCCAATCAAGCAGACTCCTGCTGATGAAGATCTGAACGCTCCAGAATTTCAACGAGACGTCCCTGCAGGAGGGACAGTTCTGTTGAGTGGCATTTCCACAGCAGAAGGAAAATGAGCGGATCTCGCTGTTAACTTGAGTCTCAACACGCTGCCAAAGCTTCATGTCATTTCTCTCCACAAAGACACAACAAGAGCTGACAACAACTTCCAGAACGTTTTAATATTTGATATGTTTTGTAGTAAAAATGCTAAACACTCTTTGGATCTAATATTTCAAAAGGGAGGATTTGGTTTGTATTTGTGTTTCCTATCTTTTTTGGGCTCTTGATGTGGACAAAGAAACTGTTTGAAGACATCGTAACGCTTTGACAGGTTTGTTTTGCTCAGTTCATTCAGACAATGCTGCATTCATTTCAGTTTTAACCTGCTGACCGTTCTGCCCATTATCTGATTTCCTGTTTTTGTCTGAATAGTTTTCCTTTTCTTGTTTTGTCCTAGCAGCCCAACAAACATTAAAGAAATTCTGGATAAAAGAACCACATGATGAAATAATCTCTGCTATTGAGAATGAGCACACAGTCATGACAGATATGGATCATTTTAAATACGAGTCCTTTTGGAAAAGTCTCCACCGTCTCTGTTCGGTTTCAGTCTGTGTCCCTGAGCTGGTCCTGCCGGACTTCAGTCCAGCTCGTAGGAGCTGCTGTCCAGTTGGACCCTGAGGGCCTTGAACGACGGCCTGTCGTCCGGCTTGGCACTCCAACATTTCAGCATGATTTGATAGAGGAAGTCGGGGCACTTGATGGGTTGGGGCATCCTGTATCCTTTGGAAACCACCTGGAAAACCTCCTGGGTGCTCAAGGCTGACGGAGCGAAGGGCGGCGTCCGGGAGGGAAAGAGAAAGAGGTTTAACATCCACCTGTGCAGCTTTTCTGGTGTATTTTAGCTCAGAGAGCGGCACTGTTGAAAAAGTCACACTGAAACTTCTCTGCTCTGCCAACATAATTCCCACCAAACCACAGATTCTAAAATACTGCGTCTAAATATACACGGCGGGCAGAGCTCGGACTTTCAGTTCACCTAAACAGCCGCCGCATCAAACCAAATTTAAAAACCTTGGAAACAGTTTCCAAGTATTATTAAAGACTGAAGACTGACTGAGTCTCAGATAAACTGGATGTTTGAAAGAGGTGTTTTCATGGAAATACAGTAGTGAGAGGTTTGTACGATTCGGCAAGTCTCCACATATTTCCTTTGAAAATCAGGATTATCGGATCAGAAACGTGCCGCCACACCTACCTGGATAAGGAACGCCTCCGTAGGTGATGATCTCAAAGAGCAGCACGCCAAAAGACCAGACGTCCGACTTGATGGAGAACTTCCCGTGGCTGATGGCCTCGGGAGCGCTCCACTTGAAGGGAATCTTTTTATCTTCTGTGATGTAGAACGGCTCCTGGACGAAAAAGCCTCCACTTTAAAAACTTTCTTCTCAATTTCACACAAAAAAACCAACCAACCAACCAACCTTGATGACTCTGGCCAGTCCGAAGTCGGCCACCTTACAGATATAGTCTCCTCCCACCAGGACGTTTCGAGCCGCCAAGTCTCTGTGAATGCTGTTCTTCTCCTCCAGATAGCACATCCCATCAGCCACCTGGGCACCCATGTCGATGAGGGACACGACGTCTTGAAGTTGCCCCTCTGGACCTGAGACAGAAAAAAGGAAAACGTTAAAACTCCAAAACCAAGAATTACTAAAACGTTTAAAGGAAAACAACCCCCCCCCCCCCCCCCCCCCCCCCACACACACACACACACACACAAAAGGATAACCACAAAAAGAAGGCCTGGTTCTGTTGAAATTTTAGCTCATGCCATAATTTTTCACACACCGTTGCCTAAATTGAACCTTCGGGCATAAACCGGTTCTTAAGAACTGAATAACAGTGAGGTTTACTTCTGAGGAAGTGGAGCAAACTGCCTTTCTCCATCAGCTCAGTGATGATGTAGAACGGCGGCGAGGCCGTGCAGACGGCGAACAGGGAGATGAGGTGACGGTGACGAAGACTCTTCAGGATCTGCACTTCCCTCTGAAACTCACGGTAGTTCAACTCTGAGTCTGGGGAGAGAGAGGCAGAAGGAGAATTGAAAGAAAGAAAATAAAAAAATGAATACCAAAAAAAAAAGGAAAGACCGAGATGGAGAAAGAGGAAACGAGAAAAGAGAAGAACAGAGGAAGACAAAATAACAGACGCAAACTGAGGACACATTTTGAAATGTAGTAAAACTGATTCATCAAAGAAAACAGCCTGAGTCAGAGGGGGGAGGAAAGACGGGACGATTCTGGGCCGTCTCTTTGACTAATGCTGGTTTAATTATTTTAACAGATTTCTATCGAACTCAAAGCAGATCATTTTTTTATCTCTCTATTTTTATGTCTCAAAAACACGCTCATGTACAAATGTATTTTTTAAAAATGGGTAAATCTACTCCACTGGTTGTAAAAAGAAGTCAGATTGTATTGTCGTCTATGGGAAAATGGCCTGACTTTTTGCAGTCTACTAAATAATTCAGAGGAAAATAGACCATAAAGGAGGGGGTGAACGCAAAAGAAAGATTCCCAGAGCGATGAAAGAACGGGTCATAAATAAAATACTGAATACGCTGCAAACAGCTCAGACTGCTCTCACTTCGCGTCCTGTTTCCTGTCCACAATGAGACAAACAAATTGTTTGAGTGAGCGATGACTGGTCCAAAATAAAGCTGTTCAAATTCCACTATAATGGCATTTGCGTCACTGTCAGATTATCGTGTTCGTTCAACCTATTCTGGAATTAAGCCACTCCCAGTTTCAATCCATTGTGGGGACGCACGTCTCTGGCGATGCATATCTATTCATACCTCATCAACGACTCATCGGTCTGTCAGCGTGGGAGGGATTATCAGATATCCTGGATGGAATTAGACTAGTTTTTCTGGAAGCAGGAGAAACGTCTGCTGACTCAGTGGTTAATTTTAAGAGGAACAGTTTCATGCCGTTATCCAATCAGGGCAGCGGGATGCAGATCAGGAGCTTCAGAGTAAAAAATGGACTTGAATAATTGAGTCAAAATTGTTGGCTCTTGTTTTATTTAGTGTTTAACGAATTGTTGAGATATCTAAGACATAGCAGCAGGTTATTATGGCCTCATGTTTGTGTTTGTCTTTTGTGATTCGTGCCTCTGTGTTTCGATAGCCTCGATTAGAGGCTATCGAAACACAGAAACCGCTCTTCCAGGAGCGGATATTTCAACAGAAATAACCAATTACCACTTTTGAGGATCTTGATGGCGACGTTGATGTGGTTTTTCCAGCGTCCCTGGTAAACATCAGCGAAGTAGCCGCTGCCCAGCTCCTTCTCCAGCGTGAAATCTTCCTTCGGGAGCTCCCACTCGTCCACCGTGAAGTGATTCAAATCGGGGGTGTTGGGCTTTTTCTGAGAGAAGGACGGGAAGGACAAAACTAATTTTCAGGTTCGGGCTCAGATTCAAAACAACACAGCACAAGATGCCCTGGCAGCAAATGAACACTGACTGTTACACAAATTAGAGGAACAAAGAAGGGAAGCAGAAGGGGACCCGGTCTCACCCTCTTGCAGGGGTTTCCCAGCAGGCCCGAGTTGTTGAGGCTGTTGGTGCTGTAGTGCTGCACCAGGTGACTGAGCGAGGCGAAGTGGTGGTTGTGCTCCACGTGAAAGTCGCCCTCGTCCGTTTGGTGGATTTTAAAATGCCTGACCCGACTGCTGGACCTCACTGCGTAGAGACAAATTCAGCTTTTACTAACGTCTGTTTTGTTTTGTTTTTTTAAACTATGAAATCAAAGTCGGGGTAAACATAGAAACTGTATTTTCCAGAGAGAAGTGAAACAGGAACTTAGCTAAATTTCAGTCATATCTGCTCTTAGATTTTTAATCTTGAAGTTAGAAATGCCCGAAAAGTGCAGAAACTTCGAGCTTTTTCAGATTAAGGTTTTGTTGCTAGGCAACGTCCGGTTGTTGTAGTCACCGTCTGAGGACTGATAATGTCCACGTCAGGAGGAGGCGGGTTGACACCTACTCCCAAACCACCATTACGGTGACCAGGCACACCGTTCTCAGCACGGCCTGTATTGTTAACGTTGTAACCATGACAACCAGTCCAGTTCGCCTGTCACCATAGCTGAGGTGGTGCGAGGCGTTTTTGTTGGTTAAGGTTGGTTTTATTGATATTGTGTGAATTTCATTTTTCTACCTTCTCTGGTTGATTGTCGTGTTTCGGCCTTCCTGTACGACCACAGAGGGACGAATGAAGGATTCTCGTCGAGGAACCGGCTGGATTTAATATTTTTGGATTAATGACTTTACGGTGACGATGACAAACACAAATACTGACATTCTCTCTGGTTACGGTCGTGCTGCTGCTCTTTAAAAAGGCCTCAGTTTAGCCGGGCAGGATACTGAACCAGGAAGTCAACATGAGACACAGACGCGGGTGTAACTCAGTAACATCGTTCTGCTGTCTGTTAGTTTGTGTTTTTGATGCTCCTTTTTTTTTTTTTTTTTTTTTTTTTTAAATCGGGCGGTGAAAACATCTATTCGTTATTTCTTGGCTCTGATTTCAACCAAGACACAAACACTGAAAATTGAGGCGGCGATTAATCAGAAGAGACAAAACAAGTTCATGAGTCCGCTTTGGAGCTGCTGGCAGGTGGAACACGTGAGCGCTCACCAGCTGAACATTCTCATGTAAATCTCTTTTTTCTTATTTTCTGCCTCTCCGTCTCCTCGTCTTGCCTGACAGAACGTATCCAACGTTGTCTTTCTCGCTCTGCCGGATCAGGAACGACCCCTCTTGATTTCCCGGAGCCAGCAGGTGACTCTGGGCCTGGAAGCGGTTCATCGTCCCGAAGAACCATCTGGATCGGCACAGAGAGACAGAAGTCAAGTCAACCATTCACAGTTTCAGCTCATAAATGCCGTATCGGGGTGAATCTGCTGTCGCTCAATCAACTGGAGCCGTCCGTCCGGGAAGTCTTCAGGTTTATAAACCACCTGCGATGGTTTGGCTCCAAATAAATATTCAGCTTGTTGTTTTTGTCTGTCTCGTTCCAGGTTTACCGTGAAAGACGAGACTGTGTGCTGCAGGATTTTTATTTTACAGAGCTTTGAAGTTTTATTGCTGAAGTTTCACAGTAAACTGTTGGATTCTTTCAGATTTCACTTCGAGTTGTTGATCGTTTGATCGAAGTCCCGGTGAGGAATTGTGCAGACTTGAGTTTATCTTATGGAATTTATTGCAAATGATGAGCAAAAACATCAAACTCTACGACAACATTACCCACAATTCCACGGGGTTCTTAACTGTCTCAGGTGGTTATAAACTGATTAGGTTTTCAAATATTGATGCAACAAAGAATCTGAAGCTCTGTCTTTGGCTTGTAGAAATGTGTGACAGGATTTAAACTGGCAGATGAATCCGTAATGAAAATATGTATTTGTTTTTAACACAATCCACTGCAAGACTCTAAAACACACCCTGAAAATAAAGTTAGAAATGGGAAGACGCAGGATTAAATAATGAAATTCATGATTAAAAACCATTTGCAGCGCCTGCTGACGTGAAGGAATAGCCACATTTTACTCACTTCCCAGTTATCTGAAGTAATAAACCGATGAAGGGACAAAACAAGAAGTGGTGAGTGACTGTCATCACGTTTCTGTCCCAGTTTGCATCACCTCTCAGAAAAACACACGTCCTGAAAAGCCGCAGTGACATTTCTCCATTTTAATTTTTATTTTATTACTTTACTTATTTTTTTTCAGATTATCATTTTTCTTTGCAATGGAAATTTCTGCAGCTTTCTGAGGAACTTGATCAACAGCTGCGGGGTTTGGGGAAGTCGCTGCCTGTTGGTGGGAACGGAGGTGACACGTTTCCCTGAGAACTTAAAATGGGGCCAAACTTCCCTCAGCTGTGAATAAAGGTGGGGGGGTCCACAGATATTGGTCTGTGTTCAGGAGCCAGTTCTGATATAAAATGACCCTGAGGCAGATCGGAAGCTGCGCTTTGGCGCATTTTTACGCACAAAATGCGCCAAAGCGCAGAAAAAATGAGACATTTGATGAAGCAAAAGACTTAAACTATATTTATACTTTTTTTATGGAGTCAACACTCACGGCTGCATCTTCAGGGACTCGGCCCGGGCCAGGTAGTTGTTGGGGACGATCCCGGTGTCCAGGACGCGGCCGTTCTTGTCGATCTTCCGGGCGGTCCACCAGTCCCCGGACCGCCTGAGGACGCTGAACAGGTCCCCCTCCTGGAAGGACAGCTCGTCTTCATGACGGGCTTCAAAGGGCCACATGGCCGTGTAGATGGAGCTGCTCCCGGTCACGTTCTCCTGCAGTGGCGGCGGGGAGGGGGGGGTCGGAGCTGCCCCCTCCCCGCCGCCTTCACCTCCTCCTCCTCCTCCAGGAGCGGACTTCTTGTCGCTGAAGATCCTCTGCCACAGATGGTCCAGACATGGACAGGCACTGCGCAGGTACTCACCCATAGATCACCATGAAGGCTGCACCTGTCGGACAGGAGCTGAGTCGGTCCGCTGCTCAAACACAACTGACAACTTCCTCATGACAGGACGCGACAAAAACATGTGGACTCCGCCTCTCAGAGACCTGCAGAGACCAGAGAACACAAATCCTCCAGATTTATCAGTGAGGTGACCAGCAGGTTCAGCCTCTTTAAATAAAAATATACATGTTCATGCTCATGTTGGAGCAGAATGGAATAAAATCTGAGGTCAGAAAATTGGCTTCTATTAGATGTTATTGATTTGAGGACTTCATTATATTAAGAACAAAGTTCAAATGGGAGCTTAAAGCAAAATGCCCATCTGCTCCTGTCAGCCTCAGCTATTTGCTGTTTGGAGGAAATAAAGTCCAAATTTCAATATGAAGCTATAAATACAATAAAAAAGGGGAAAGACTCAACACTCAGTGAATAATTAGGTCGTATTGGCTCTCTGTATTGTTGAACGCCAGCTTTGAGATTCTAAAATGAGATGACTCTTCATCTTTGACCTGAAACTGCAGTCAGCCGACTGTGATTCAACAAGGTTGTCACAAAAACCTTCTTGGAATTCAGGAAGAAACCGAAAGCAGCGTCTGGACCAGAGTCTCCTGATAAAACAGTATTCAGTGATGTCAGGCAGCAGCAGGCTGGGAGCTGCAAAGTGTTGCCAACGTTTGTTGTTGGTAACCAGAATGATTTTTGTGTACCACACAAACCAGAGTTTCAACAAGTTGTGAGTCAACGAGCACGAGGACGGTGACTCCTGTTTCTGCTGGTTTCACTGGTTTCAGTGGCCAAACTGTGATTTTACACCAACAGCTCCTCTTTCGAAGGATCGTGAGGAAAATTTACAGAAAAACCAAATTATTTTCTTGAACTAGTTCTTGTTTGGCGTCTTTGTTTCCCCAGTTAAGTTTTCTCCTCTCAGTTAGTGTCTGGTAGCGACAAGCTCCTCCGTCGGGACGGTTTGGATTAAAAATCACAGACACGTTTCAAAATAATACTTAAAATACTTTATTCTTTGCACTACTGGTGTGTCTGGTTCCTGATGGCACGCAGCCTAAAAACACAAAACTCAAATCTGTGATTTTGCGATTATGGCTCAAGTTTCCTGAACTTGGCTTTGTCTTCTGAAAGTGACATGCATAACAGAGTTGCATTGTTGCATTGTTACTAGATTGCATTACGCTGCATTGCAGCACTGTTGCACAATTTTGTGGTGCAGAAAGACTCCTCCAGATATGGCTGATTCAGTGTGCAGGTTTTTTGTTTTGTTTTGTTAGAGTTTTTACTGTGTGACTGTGTGTGTGTGTGTGTGTGTGTGTGTGTGTGTGTGTGTGTGTGCACAGTGTAAACATTAGCACTCTAGTTGTCACTGGCCATTAATCTGGGCCTGCAGAGGAGCTTTAACACCTTAAGGCCTGTGCACGTGGCCCAGCGGCTCCTCGAGCAAAGTTCAACATTTCACCGGAGGATAAGAACCATTCGGACCCAGATCTGTTCTGGATCTGGGTCCTGCTGCCAGAACCTTCCTGTACCAGAAGTTTGGCTGAACAAAACACAGTCCTGCTATTAAACACAAGCAATAACAGTAAATAGTCACGCTGGGGGCCCCGCGAGGTCAGAAGGCAAAACTGGAAGACGAATTTTAGAAAAAGTACTGGAAAAAAAAAAAAAAACCTCTAAGGAGGGCGGAGACAGCCGGTCCTTCTCTAAACTCCATCAACACACTTTTCCCTTTTTCTCAGTTACAATTACAACCACAATGTGTTGCCTAGAATTTCATTTACACAAAAAGCTGAAAGATCTCACGGCAGGGGAGCCAAACTGTGACGAAGGTCTTTCTCCCCCGTTGGACAGACAGACTTCAGGGTCCTGAGCCTCCCGAGCCCCCGGGGCCCCCGGGGCCCCCCAGAGAGCGCTCAATTATTGCACATAACGTCAGCTTCGGCCTTCAGGCCTTCAAGCCCTGACCTGTGAGTTCATAACATCTCAAAAGTGCACATACACGTGAATGTCATCTATAAAACGCAGAAGGGTATAAAAGAAGAATGTGCTGCGGTCGGCTTCAGTGTGCTTACACACCTTTCTCCGGCACTAAAAAAAAGTATTGCTCATTTTTCTTCCGGTTTCTGTCTCATCTCCGTCGTTTTGTTGTTTGTTTGTTTGTTTTTTTTTTTTCAGCACGTGCTCGTGTAAAAACCCTGTAGTGAAGTATATCGCACCGCCTCCATCTTTTTTTGTCCTTCCTTTACACCTCTATGGTTTTGAAATATATCCTGGCGTAGATGGAGTCCAGCTGGCTGTGCAGGGCGTGGAAGGAGGGCCTCTTCGAGGGCTCCGGGGCCCAGCAGTCCATCATGATACGATAAATATTCTGAGGGCAGCGTGTTGGACACGGCAGCCGAAAGCCCGACGACAGCAGATCCAGCACCTCCTTGTTGTTTTTTCCTGAAATATATTTTAAAAACAGCATGAAAACGTCAAGTTGACTGAGATTTGATCCATTTAAAGCTGCGGCCTGTTTGTAAAACTGAGAAATTCATCCGTCGTCAAAAAATTTCAACAAAGCATCACCTTTATTTTTGATTTGAATAGAAGGCTGCTGTTCTGCTGGATAATGTGCTCCTGACGTTAAAGTATTCAGATTTCTGTTATGTTTAAAAGTAAAACAAACATTTCATTTCATTTACTGAAATAAAAAATGGAATATGACCTCAGTTAATGTCGCTGCTCTGTTCTCATTTCTGAGTAAACACAAAGTGAACACAAAACAAACTCAACCGTAGATTATAAGCAGGATTTTACATAAATTACATTTACATTTCAAAAGATTTGAAAACATTTGAATATATCCAAGTTCCCTTTCCAGTGAGTTCATTAGCACAAAGACGTTCATGAACACGCTAAAGTGTATTTGCTGCACGGTTGCATAATTCTGCTGATGATTCTCACTGTTGTGTGGTATATTTGTAGTATTTGTGTACCTTCATAAGGCATTTTGCCGCGTGACATCATCTCGTACAGCAGCACGCCAAACGACCAAACGTCTGATTTGACAGAGAACCGCTGGTAGATGGCCGCCTCGGGAGCCGTCCACCGCACCGGGATCTTTGTGTTCCGGCTCGCTGTGTAAACACTGTCCTGTGGGAGGGGAACAAAAAAAAACTAAATAAAACTCACCTCGTCACCATTAAAACATGAAATGACATTCAGATTCAGTTGTTTTCATTAATATAAGTAGATCATGTTCTTATTGTGGACAGAAACTTCTAATGACTCCTGAAAGCAGTTAATTTAGTTTAATTAACTTGGAATATAAAAAAAAATAAAAAATATTGGACGAAAACTAGATAAATGAGAATATTTCCAGCCTGCAGAGACAGTTTGACTGTTTTACTGAGATAATGATGTTCAAATGGGACACAATATTTCAGCTGCCTCTTACTGAAAACATTTTATCTGTTTAATTCCACACAGATTGTACAGCTGGTTGTTTTTAACGTTTTAAAGAGAAGAGGTTCATTAACTATACATGAGTTTGTATAGAAACAAAGCATCTTAATGAATATTTAAAGAGAACACAAACACACAATTAGTGTCGCTCAAAAAAAATGAAAGTGGTTTTTGACAGATCAAACAAATAAATGTAACCCCCACCAGCTCCCCCCCCCCCCCACCTTGATAATCCGAGCCAGTCCGAAGTCGGCCACCTTGCAGACCAGATCGTCTCCCACCAGGATGTTCCGGGCAGCCAGGTCTCTGTGGACGATGTTCCGGTCCTCCAGGTAGGCCATCCCCTCCGCGACCTGGCTGCCCATGTAGATCAGGTGAGCCGAGGTCAGGACCTGGCCTTCAGCAGCTGAGACCACGGAGCCGGATCAGGTCAGAGTTCATACCGGAGCAGGTTTTCAATGACCCCCCCCCCCCCCCCAAAAAAAGAAAAAATAAATAAATAAACAAACAACGACAACAACAAAAGAAAACAAAAAACATCCCATTCTGTAAAAAGCCTGCATCAGTTCTGTTTCATTTTTCATTTTCCATCCAAAGTTTTATAATTTATGTATCATTTTGTTTTATATACTTGAAAACGTATGCATGTATTTAACGTATTTATTTTTAATCTCGGATTAGATTCAGAAAACATTCAGTCTTCTCTGTCCACACGTGCCGCGCCATCTTGTTTTTTTTGCGATACACTTCTGTACGGACTCAGAAAAACCACCAAATGAAAGCATGATAGATTTTTGGTTTCCATTAGCAGGGCTTTATTTCACTATTTCGATTTTTGCTCTAAGAGTGATGGACACACTTTGTGTCATGTTTCTCTGAGACCTGAATGCACCTGGATCCACCATCCATGCTGTCCTTCTGTTTTATTTGAGGAGGCGTCACATTTCTGAATGTTTACCGCCGTGCAGATAAGCAAACGCAGCGTGATTACATTGTTCTGCTGCCGGCTGTGATTAGCTGCAGCGGCCGAGCGGTTGCTAAGGATGTCATTTGCAAGTGAAAGCGTGCGACAACAACAGAAACAGTTCACCCTTTTTTTTTTTTCTAATGTTAAGGCTGAGCTGCGTGTGAAGTACAGTGAGTGACGCTCACAGTGTGCAGAAGATAAGCACGGCAAACAGACTCCTTTGTGAAATGTCAGAATATTTCTCTCCCCAGAATGCAGATTATAATTTCACTTTTTTTCCTGGATTTTGGGGAAGAGATTTAACGTCACTTGGCGTAAATCCGGCTTCAGAGGCCGCTTCCAAAAGCAGACTGAAATTCTCTCGAGGAGCTGGATTAACCCTCAATCTGTGGAAAGTAAACCTGGAGCGGGACCTGATTAACATGCAGATGACTAACGTCGAGCGTCACTCACAGGCGATGTAGGACTTGAGGCTTCCTTTGCTCATGAGCTCGGTCACGATGTAGACCGGCTCACCTCTGGAGCACATGGCCAACAGCTGGATCAGCTTCGGGTGATGGAGGCTCTTCAGCGCCTGGACCTCCTTCACAAACTCGTCCTGCTTCGTGTCCTCTGGGGAGGAAGAAGATCAGTTCATCATTTTTTTGTGTCTGTGTGCAGATTTTGTGTCCTTCGTTTTAAACCCCTCCTGTCTCTGAATCTGTTTTAGTGTTCAGATCTGTTAATTAAAAACAGACTGAACATTAAAGCTGGATTTGTGTTCACATAAAAAAAAAAAAGTTCTGTCGCTCATGAACTCCCTCGAAACACTTCCAAAGTTTTTAAACATTTTGTACGCTCCATCTTAATATCACTCATCAGCCATGTGATGTCTGATGACCTCACTGACCCTGAACGTCGCTCCCTTCCATTTGTCTTTTCATTCAATATTTATTCCACATCTCTTCCTCCGTGGGATGCTGAAACACTTCAGTCATCACTTCTCTCCTCTTTTCATCCGTCCATCCGTTTTTATTTTTAGCTTTACCTGCTCCTGAATGAAAAAGGTTTTTGTTGCTCTCTCTCCAGACAGGACACACAGCATTGTGCGTTATGTTGTGTTGTCCTGCTTACCTCACAATGTGCTGGAACACAAGTGTTGGACTGCTGCCACACTAACTTGTAAAATCATGATATAATACAGGAAGAGCACTCCAGCTTCATTGTATTTCCACGACCGGGTGACGATAAAGGGATCCTCATTAAGTGCTTTATAACCTGATGAGCATTAAACTAAACTTCCTGGTTCACCTGCAGCTGAGACAACACACCCTCATTAGCACAGCGTCCGCACAGACCGACAACTCTGGTTTTTATGGTGGAACAGTTTTATATTTCGGCAAAACACTGAATGTAAACAATTTATAAATACACAGATTTGGAGAAAGATAACTAAATTTAGTGGAAAACTGAACAGAGCTGTTTTAATTTGTAACTTTTTTATTTCTCCATATTCATCCTTTTATTTTTATTAGCACTGTTTAAACCACATATTCTGAGATCCACTACGCATTTTTAAGACAGACTCTTACTGCCGGCACCTTTTAGTTGTCGTACTGTTACCATTCAATAAAGCTGAAGTGATTTCAGTGTCTCACATCGGGCCCAAACCGCCTCGTACAGAACTCGTACCTTGCTTCAGCGTCTTGATGGCCACCTTCTTGTTCTCCGTGGTCCACAGGGCCTCCCACACCTCTCCAAAGTGCCCCTCCCCCAGCTTCCTGAGGAGCCTGAACTCCTCCCGGGGCCTTTCCCACGGCTCCATGTCGAACAGCTCCCTCTGCACAGAGACGACAAGGTGAGTCCAACAACTGAAAGTGTCACAACGGACACACACACACACAGAAGTGACAGCTGAAATATAGTTTCAGCCATCGCTTTCTGTGCCGACTCAGCGCGGCCCAAAACTGCTGAGTCCCCATGAGAACATGAGAGATGCTGAGTTGCAGAGTTCACTTGATCCTGTTTGACAGGAGAGCAGCTGCAGAGACGTTAAGCGGAGTCAGACGGACAAAAGGAGAGTGCTTCCTTGACTGCGGATTTGAAATGGAGGATTAAACTGTTTATTCTGATTTTATAATCCTGTGGTACTTTTTTTTGTGGTCAAGATGCTCGTGGAGCAAAAACCTGACGCACCATGATTTTCTGTTTTCAGGCTCGCTGCAGATTTTCTTTGTGATGAGGTGAGTGAAAGGTGAATGAATGACACGTGAAGTCGCACTTCTTATGACAAGTTTATTGTCATCGATCAGGTTTTACAAAACATTTAGTGCTTTGAAATGAAGAGAGATCAAATACAAAAGATAATAAATAAAAATGCAAAATGTAAATAAAATGCTACAAATCAAAAGTGAAATTCATCTGTATGGATTCGATCAGGTGACGTACAAAGCAACTTGTTGGTCAGTTCTGTTGCAGAATCAAATTTAGATTCACATTATATCTCCAACCAAAACCAGCTTGAGAGAAAAGAGGAAATTCAGGGAGAAGTAAAAAGTTCCTGCTGCATCTTGTTCCGTTTCCGTGAACTCTCCCATTTTGTTTTTAAACACCGTTTTCCATCGAATGTAATCGAAAGTCAGCATAAAATGTCTCACTGTTCTGATCAGCAGCTGACACACAAACAATAAATCTACTTTTGGAAACAACGCTGACACATGAACAGCAAGTCAACCGTTTCTCTGTCCCCAGACACAAGATGTGGATAAAAAGTGACTGGACCTGCAGGATTCTCTGACTGAAACCTTCTGTCTGGATCTGCAGGACTCTTCATGTCCGACCTAAACAAAAGCCCTGACTCATCCCGGCGGCGGTGACACGTCGAATCGATCAGTGATTTCTTTTCTCACAGCTGAGAAAAGAAGAGAGTCACTGATCACCTGCTGAGCTGGCATGAGAGAGATGTTTATATTTTACTAATCCCATCAGAAAATCTTAATCGCTCTATTATAATCAATAAAAGCTTTTGAAATGCTTCAATAATAATAATAATAATAATAGTAAAGAAAAAAGAAAAATCAATGAAATGACAATCTAAGTTTTTCTTGTGTGTAGCAGCACAGATCTTTATCTCGTCATTACGGCAGGTTGGACCGGAGCTCTTTAAAGCCTTCGGATTAATGTGAAGGGTTAGGGTTAGGGTTAGGAGCCTGCTCCTAAAGTTCACGTGGTGGTGGCAGAGCGAGACGTGACTTCATTAGTTTCAATTAAAAAAAATTAGATAAAGCACAGAAAAACATGCCTCTGAGGTTTTAACGTCACAAATATGGATGATTATGCTGCAGAGCAGGATGCATCATGGGAAAAGGGTCATGCATCTGAAACCTTCCCAGGCTTGTGACTGTCTTAATATGGAGGAATCAAAGAGAGAAATCATGCAGTAAGGGCTGGAAATATTAAGGCCTGATGTGAAACAAAGGTTAGAATTACACTGAGTGTGTGTGTGTGTGTGTGTGTTTCAGCCTCAGTGTGTCCACGGCCTCAGACTCTCAGTCTCTGCTGGAAGGAAAGAGAGAAGAGGAGTCACTGACTGAGTTCATCTTCTTTTACACTTGCTGCTCGTCTTTGGTTTCTCTAAACGTTACGCGTCCCTTTAACAGTAAAACATCATGTCGCTGCCGGCGGTTCCTCGCTGGTCTCCTGATGAGACGTGAATAAAGAACAGAGCTCGCCGAGGCTTTCGTTTAAGCTGCGGTGCGGAGATAGTGCGTGTAATTTAAGCATTTAATTACACTCCAAATACTGTAGATTTGCTTGTCTGCATTAATTAGCATAGAACAATGCTCATTAAATTCCAGCAGCGGCGACAGAAAGAAGCATTCAGAAGCTTTGCTGCTCTTCGTTTGAGAACATGCAGCTTCACTCGCCTCATTATTAACATCAACTGTCAGCATCAGTAAGAGATATCTGCTGAACTTCCTGGTTAAAACATTAGAAATGCAGATTTCAGGGGGCTGGATCACAGATGGGCAGTTAAACTCAGAAGCTCCAGAAAATCCCTCAAGTCCAGTTTCACTCAGGAACTGAACCTCCTAACAGCAGCTGGATCGCTTTACGTCAGCTCTGTTAAGTATCAGCGTGTTTGTGGGAGTTACTGGACATCATTATACATGTACACCGAGATGGGACTCCTGCCTCTCTCATCTCAGGCAGTGATCATGTTGTTGTTGTTGTTGTTGTTGTTACCGGCCATCAGTGAACAACAACAACAACAACACAGTCATTTAAAATCACTATCATAAGAGACGTCACCGTTATTCCATTAGTGCACATTAACAGAGTTCATTGTCTTCATGTTGTGTTCGTAAATACTCTGAATCAGTGCTCACATTACATCCAAACTCTGGTAACCATAGCAACAGATGCTCAAGGCCAGATTCATTCACTTCGATCAATAATGTGTTTGCTATGAAAGAGTGTGCTTGACAATAAAAGACACAACTTCACACAACTAATCAACACTCACATGTGCATTATAGTCAGACATTCACATGTTCATACACGCAACTCTTAGACTTCTATTTTTGTGAGGAGCAGCCGGACTCTGGGCCTAAGGTGGAGCAGCCGGACTCTGGACTTAAGGAGGAGCAGCCGGACTTAAGGAGGAGCAGCCGGACTCTGGACTTAAGGAGGAGCAGCCGGACTCTGGGCCTAAGGTGGAGCAGCCGGACTCTGGGCCTAAGGTGGAGCAGCCGGACTCTGGGCCTAAGGTGGAGCAGCCGGACTCTGGGCCTAAGGAGGAGCAGCCGGACTTAAGGAGGAGCAGCCGGACTTAAGGAGGAGCAGCCGGACTTAAGGAGGAGCAGCCGGACTCTGGGCCTAAGGAGGAGCAGCCGGACTCTGGGCCTAAGGAGGAGCAGCCGGACTCTGGACTTCAGGAGGAGCATCTGGACTCTGGACTTCAGTTTAAAGCAGCTCTGACTGATTTCACCATCAGATCTCTGATCACACAACTTCACCGTCCGCTCTCGGAAGCATCTGGAAAACCTCCGTCCTGCTCAGACTCGGAGGTGGAGGAGACCAAACACTACTGCTGCTGCCACCCAGTGGGCGATAGGTGAGCCACGGCAGCTCTGGGTTTTTGGAGCCAACAACGTGCTGCCAACTTCTCAAGATGGAGGGCAGATTATTTAGACATCCAGACAGTCGAGCTTGTTGATGCTTTCACTCTCCAGAAACATCTGGATGACGGATTTATAAACACACTGATGATCTCACTACAGTTTCAAAGCCTCTGTTGTCCCATGAAGCTCAGATGAAAAAAAAAAAAAAGTTTATGGTTGGACTTATTAGACTAAAGTTCACAGATGAGCTCAGTTTGTAACCAAATCAACAACATTTATTTACGTTTAATTACGGGAGTGACATTTAAAAAAAAAAAAAAAAAAAAAAGGGAATCATGCCAGCCCGACAAAAATAAGACATCTACGTGTTTTTGGTTTTGTGTGTTTTTTTTTAAGTCACAAATCTGCACGGACTTTGATAAATCTGGCTCCTGACTGTTTCTGAGTGTGTGTCTGCTGTTTGACGCTGAGCAGGAGGCAGAAACAGTTTCCAGTGCAAAGAGATATTTATGGCTCCGAGCCATAAAGAAAATCAAAACGGGTAACGTTTCCGCTGCTTCTCGTTTCTTCCAGCTTCACATGAAAACGCTGATCAACTTTAACGGGAAGGAAACGCATCACGTCCATCCGGGCCTTCACAAGAATAGAAGTAAAAACAGGGCGTGTTTTTGAGTCTGCGTCTTACCTGCTGGGCACACGGCTCCTCCAGCAGCACGCCGAGGCTGCGGGAGTTTTTCTGGTAGTAGGAGATGAGCTCTCCCAGCGTGGCGAAGGAAATCTTATCCGAGACGAAGTACGCGCCGATGGTGGAGCGCTGGATCCTGAAGTGGTACACTTTCCCCTCGCTGCGAACTGCAAGAGGAAGGAGGAGAGGCGCCGTCAGCTTTACAGTCTAACTTTACACTCAGTATCCAGATCTGAGGCGGAAATAAAGCGTCGTCATTGTTTCAGGACAGTTTGGCTACTTAGATCTGCAGAACCAAATGAGACGGAAAAAAAAAACATCCCAACATCTGCTGCACACTTTTCAAAACACAGAACGTGCTTCAAGATAACCTTTTGTGTTCCTGCAGCCGAGACTTTGTACTTTTGTGGAAGTTTCTTTTTATTTTATCAGACAGCGTCATTCTAGCTGCTTTTTATAAACATAAAAAGCTAAATTCAGTAGCTGAGAACTGGAAAGAAATGCGGCTCGTTTCTGTAGATCCTTGCTGGAGCTTTAACACAGGTCACTGAGGGGATTTTACAACGTTTACAACCAGTATGTGAAGACTTTAAACACGTCCAGCTCTCAAGTGACGAGAGGAAAAAAAAAACCAAAAAAAAAAAAAAACAGACGCGTGTTTCTGCAAACAAAAGCTCATCTCTTGATAGAAATCCAGTCTTTACTAAAGCTGGGCCTCATGGGGAAACTGGGGCCAAACTAATTCCTGTCAAATCCACGAGCAGAAACAGATACAGACAGCGACACCGTAAGCTCATTGGTGCGGCCGACAGCGACAGTAAATCAGACAGAAATGTGCCAGAAGCTCGGCCCGTACGCACTCAGAGCGCCGCTGGTGCATTTTGGACGAGCAACTGCAGCATTTGTCCTCTGGGACCTAAAGGACCTTGAAAGAGGGAGGTGGCAGAGGAAGAAGGATCAGTCAACGAAAGCACGGAGAGGAAAAGATGCAGATGCAGGAGAAGGCGAAGCCAGAGGGGACAAAAGCTGCCCGTGGAGGAAACGGGCCGAAGGTGACAGCCACAAATCACACCGAAATA
The DNA here is from genome assembly GCF_900963305.1 of Echeneis naucrates. Lineage (NCBI taxonomy): Eukaryota > Metazoa > Chordata > Actinopteri > Carangiformes > Echeneidae > Echeneis > Echeneis naucrates. Next base: position 1,941,761 of record NC_042517.1, read on the forward strand.
CAAAAGGTCACTGCAAGCACACAACATATAATACTGCAGAGCCTCCATTTTCTCTAATCACCATCAGGGGGATGCAGGCAGGGGTAAAGGTCAAAGGTCACTTACCAGAGATTGTGTACTCATCACTGTGACTCTCACTGATGCGAACCAGGAAGGAGCCATCTTTGTTTTGGGAAGCGAGGAGCAGCTTCTCGGCTTTCACCCGGTTTATGTTCCCATAATACCATCTGGGGGGGAGAGAGAGAGAGAGAGAGATGAACGGATGGTCGCACAACACGTGAAGGAATTAAAACAAAAAAAGCCTGCACACAAACACAGCCTCACCAACAGGTCGAGTCAGTGACAGCAGCTTTGTTTTTTTTGTTTTTTTTTTTTACTTCACATTTCAGCCACAGACAAACACACAGACGAGAAGCAGTCTGAGACGCAGGCTCAGTGTTTATGAGTCCAGCCTGCTGATCACCTTTATTTACACAATACTATCAACAAAAGGGCGGGGCGGCTCTCCGTGACGTTCAGGTTTCACTGAAACCAACAGCCAGCGATTCAAAGATGCCGGAGGGGAGGAGGGAGTGGCACCGCACAGCAGACAGCCAAATCCTGAACTTCTGTCAGGTTCAGGGGAAGTTTGTTTTTCTGTCCGGGTGTAATTCAGAGTCAGCACCTTTAAAGGCACGTTAAAGCTGTCGCAGAGTCTCCACAGCACCACCGAAGAGAGAATTTAACACCCAAACATCAAAACTGAAACTTAAACAGGTTTGTTCTGCAGATTGTTCTGCAGATTATCTGATCATGAGTCGTTCTCATGCTTCTGAGCAGTAATCAGAACTATTCCCGCTCCCTAAAACTCTAAATCTCTCATCATGTCACAGTGAAACGGGCAGAGACTCCTTTCACGTAGAGAAAAATCTGACATTTACCCTTCAATCCACAGTTTACTTCTCTGCGACTGGAAGGACGAATGTCAAAGTCAGTCCAACATTTGGACCGTCTTCACTGTCCTATAAATTAGTCTCTGAAAAGACAGCAGGCCATCAGTCAGTCGGTCCTCATCAGCTAATTAGGTCGGCGATATTAGCCAACCATTTAATGCCGTCACACACTCGTCCTCACAGTTCACTCCAGAGAAGAGCTGCAAAAGATAAATCCTGGTGATGATGATGGTGCGTCTTCTTCTTTTACACTCTGACACTGTAATTTGTGGGGCCGAAGGTCTCTGAAGCACAACACCACTGATGGTGCTAACAATCCGCAAAAATGTTCTGACACGTTTCACTCTCATCAAAAACATAACAACTGCAGCTTTCTCAGAGCAGTGGAGCCTTTTTCTGAGCTCTAACGCGACGTTAACGTCCCTAAACGGCTGAAGGCCCGGGAGTCGGAGCACTGATCAGCCACAATGACCGAAGTGAGACAAATTATTGAACTGTGAGAGATTTGTCCCTCAGCGATCGTGTGTTTGTGACGGTGGACTGATGGAGCTGTCTGTGATTTAACCTTCCTCTTCATGACGCAGGCCTGAAAGGCCTCAGCTCAGTGTGAAGGGTCAGCGATGTGTTTAAGGACGGTGGTGCACGAGCAACATGAAAACACAGCGAGGTCAACCGTAGAGAAACACGACTCCTCTTCCCTGCAGGCCGGATGAATAATGGAGGACCTGCAGGTTTCAGCCACAGCTACGCTCTGAGCGTGGACGTTTAGCTTCTGCGACTGGAATCTAAAACGTTCATCTCCAACGACCACTGAAGGCGAACTTTTCTTTGTCTCTGATGAGCGACTGAATAACTGCTGGTCCAGTCGGCTTCAGGAAACTGTGTTGGACGCTTCTCACCATTTTTCTGACCCAACAATCAACGATCCAAAAAATAAAATTAAAAAAAAAAAAAAAAACTCTTCTTCTGAAGTGTCTCAAAGAGCAGAAAGCCTTTTTCACTCACTGTCTTTTACAGTGATGAACTAATAAAGTCCATTAAACTCATTTTCAGGTCCCAACATCCTCCAGCTGATGAATCGATCAGCTGTCTGATCTATCACTTCCTCCATTCATCAAAATCAATCAGTGTGTGAAACTATTTAGTATTTTTGCTCAATCAGGTTTGATCGATGAGTATCTCCAATAAACGGATCGATCATAGGTTTGTACCCCCGGCTCCCCCCCCCCCCCTCAGGGCTCGGACTCCCGGATCCGGATCAGCTGTGTTGTCACACTCACTTGTGTTTGGCGAACTCGTCCTGCAGCAGAGCCACGTAGTTGGCCGGGATCAGTCCGGACTCCAGAGACCCGGTCAGCTTCTTGGCCAGCACGTACTCCCCCCGCTTCTCGATCACCGACAGCTTGTCTCCCTCCCTCACCGTCAGCTCGTCGTCGCTGCGGGCCACGAAGTCGAAGAGCGCCGCGTACAGCTGCACCGGCCGCTTCTTGGGCGACGGGACGCGGATGTCTCCGGACACGGTGCGGATCTCCGCCGCCTGCGCCGCCGGGTTGGCGATGACATGGTTGTGGTTGGGGACGTTGGGGTAGCGGAATTCGGGCCATATCACGTCCCACAGCCGGCTCAGACACGGCATACATGAGCGACAGCAGCTCTCCATCCCGGGACATGAAGGAGCGGGTTTATTCCGACCGACTCTCCTCCGGCCCTCCGGCTGAACACATACTGCACCAGCAGCACCACTCCGGCAGATAATCCGGAGGAACCGGTTTTTATTTTTTATTTTTTTTTCCAGTTGAGGACACAGAGCTCAGCTCCGCGCCTGCAGTGCGCACGGCGGCTGCGGGAATGCGGAAACGGGAATGGAGGCCATCCAAGTCGGATCGGTTCCCCGCGAAGACTCGGTGCTGCAACCCAACATGAACCGACAGTGTGGAAGCATGCCCCCCTCCTCCCCCCCCCGGGAAGAGGTTAATCCACCGGGGAGCTGGAGAGAGAGAGAGAGAGAGAGAGAGAGAGAGAGAGAGAGGGTGGGGGGAGAAAATACCCTACAGCGGCTCGGTGCGTAAAAAGTTTGGGTTTGGCGCTGGTCACACCCCCCGCTGCGCACACACCTGCGCCCTGACTGATGACAGGGAGGGGGAGGAGAGAGAGAGGGGGAGGTTACAGAGACAATGAGGGCGGGTGTTTCCGCCCTGAAGGTCAGTTTGGTTGGATAAAATCTCACCTGATTTCATATTTTATCAGCATTAAATCAATAACGAATAAGATTGAAGCACAAATCCAATAATCAAAAAGAGTAACTCCAAAAAGATCCTGAAGGTGGATCTTCCCCCTGAAGCCTCATCGTCATACTGACGTCACCACCATCATCATCAGCTGAGAGGATGAAGGAGTGAACCCGTGATGAATTCACGTGTTCATGTGTTTACAGTTGAAGCCCATCTGAAAGTATGAACCACGTGACCACGAGGTTCACGACTCAGATCCTTTTGATTTGAGGGCTAAAGTTTTAAGACTGAAAACGTCTCAAATCCAACATGAAAGCTTCGAGCTTCGGCTCTAATCTTAATCTTTTCTCTGGAACAGCAGATTAAAGTGACGATTCTCATGCTGCAGGTTGGCTGAACTGCAAATGCACCACAGAGATCACAGACTGGAGGTCCAGGTCTGAGATCAGACTGGAGGTCCAGGTCTGAGATCAGACTGGAGGTCCAGGTCTGAGATCAGACTGGAGGTCCAGGTCTGAGATCAGACTGGAGGTCCAGGTCTGAGACTGGAGGTCCAGGTCTGAGATCAGACTGGAGGTCCAGGTCTCAGATCAGACTGGAGGTCCAGGTCTCAGATCAGACTGGAGGTCCAGGTCTGAGATCAGACTGGAGGTCCAGGTCTGAGACTGGAGGTCCAGGTCTGAGATCAGACTGGAGGTCCAGGTCTCAGATCAGACTGGAGGTCCAGGTCTCAGATCAGACTGGAGGTCCAGGTCTGAGATCACAGACTGGAGGTCCAGGTCTGAGATCACAGACTGGAGGTCCAGGTCTGAGATCACAGACTGGAGGTCCAGGTCTGAGATCAGACTGGAGGTCCGGGTCTGAGATCAGACTGGAGGTCCGGGTCTCAGATCAGACTGGAGGTCCAGGTCTGAGACTGGAGGTCCGGGTCTGAGATCACAGACTGGAGGTCCGGGTCTCAGATCAGACTGGAGGTCCGGGTCTCAGATCAGACTGGAGGTCCAGGTCTCAGATCAGACTGGAGGTCCAGGTCTCAGATCAGACTGGAGGTCCAGGTCTCAGATCAGACTGGAGGTCCGGGTCTCAGATCAGACTGGAGGTCCAGGTCTCAGATCAGACTGGAGGTCCAGGTCTCAGATCAGACTGGAGGTCCGGGTCTGAGACTGGAGGTCCAGGTCTCAGATCACAGGACATTTAGGACATTTTTGGTCCTAAAGTGGAAACACGGAGTGGCTGCAGAGATCTCGTCCACATCTGAAGGTGGACGAGCTCAGGCCCTGCTGCTTTACTCTGAAAACATGTTTTGTTTTTTAACATCGTAAAAAAAAAAATCAGACTTTCCTTCTGAAATAAAGATTCAGGAGGCGACAGCGTCGCTCTGTTTGATAGATAGCACACCGTTTTATTAGTATATTTAGCTTTGTGACGTACAGCTCGGGAGAAAAACAAAAGTAACAAAAACAAAAAAAGAACAAACAAAACCAAAATAATTACAACTTTTTCTTTTTTTTCTCCAAAATCCAGAAACATTTCAGCTTTAGCAGTGACATCACACAAAGGAAAGCTCAGTGTTTTTCAGTCATTGGTTTCTTTGTCATGGACCAGAGTGATATGTTCTCGTTGTGTCAGGCTCAAAAGGAACAAACACGCCTGTACCGCAAACAGAAAAAAATAAAAACTTAGATTTCTTTTTTTTTTTGTTGTTTTTTGTTTTGTTTCCTCGATCATTTAAGATGCTTCACATATATTATCAACACTTTTCTAAAGAATCAAAATAATCAGCCACAGGTACTGGAAAAAAGGTATCCACTGTTATATATAATAATAAACACAATAAATATAAAAAGAATTTTTGATATAATTTATATGGTATCAAAGACAGAGGGAAATGGGCCTTCAGTTAGACGTGTTTTTACAAAAGTGATGTCCTTTTTTTTTTTTTTTTTTTCCTGAGGTTGAGTTTTGTCGTCTGCAGGTTAAAGTTTTGCTAAATATACTAATAGACTAAGAGACCCGAAACGCCGGGTCGGTCATGGCTTATCATTCACTGAGGAATCATCTCCACCGGGTCGTGGTCACGCCAGTGGAGGTGTCATTGTGGCCCCACTGTGATTTTGGTGTGTGTGTGTGTGTGTGCGGTGGAGATAGCCGAAAGGTCAAAGGTCAGTTCCCCACCTGCCCCGAAAGAGCCAAACAAAACACATAACTCCACCCCCTCCCCGGATAATCAGTCTCAAACTGGGGCATTTTGATTTTTACTATTATTGTTTTATTTTTTAGGAATTTCAGCCGTTTAACCTTTTTTTTTTTTTTTTTTGTTCTCACCGAGCACGTCATTAAACACACACACACACACACACACACACAAGCTAGCTTCCCCCCATGAAAACAAAGCATACCAATGCTAACTAAAAGCTAATGAGGCACGAAAAAAAAGGAGAAAGGCTGAAATTCAAACTGTCCCCTCTTCTGATTGACTCATTTTTTGTTGTTGTTGTTTTTTTTATGGTGATGACTAAATTCATACACAGTCCCATTTCCCTTCAGCGTGTGAGGAAGAAGGAGGAGGTCAGATCAACTGAAAACAGGAATGAGGGTGAATGAGGAACAGAAGAAGGGGGGGGGGGGGGGGGAGTAGACGGCGAGAAGGAGAGATGAGGAAGGAAACCAAACGGAAAAACAAACCAGAAAGAATCGCATAAATCTGTACATGTAAACATCACACTTCCACTGAGTCAAATCAGGAGGAGAATACAGGTTTCTGGTTGGTGTCACTTCTGGGTCCAAAGGCCCGGTGGAGGAAATCAACACAATCAAGAGTCTGGTACGAAGTCAGGTGAAGAGAGAGAAAGGTCACTACAAATGAGCGAAGGAAGGAATCTGAAGCACAACAAAAAAAAAACAGTTAAACAAAACGGCTCAGGAGGCCTTTTTTTTTCCAGCTGTACAGTCCTGATAGAAAAATAAAAGCAGCTCCGTTATTTTTGTTTTTTCATATATTCGTGTGTGTATATTGAGCTTTACATCTGACCAGACTGGGTGAAGAAGTGTGTGATATTTTCAGGGACCCGACCGGTGCCGCGGCTCATCTGAGGTCTGAGCCCAGACTCTGATCCTGATCTGTCGGAGGCCACGTGTCCGTAATATCTCCCAAAGCTTCAGTGAATTTAAAGGAAAAGTCCCACATTTAAATGAAATGTGCTCATTTGATTTATATATTTTTTTTTTTTTTTGCAAATTTGTTTAAGTGATCAAATGATATCTAATACTGAAGAAAAATAAAACTCAAATTAGTTGACCTTTGATTTGACCCCTCCTCTCTACTTGCATGGTGAGAGAGGAGGAAGAGCAGCGCGCTCTTCAGGATCGGATCAGTGCGGGATCATATTCTGACCGTCAACAGTGTAAAAAGAGGGAACGCTGTGTGGAAACTGGGTTAAGGTTGAAGAGCTGGAGTCTGCGGCGGCGCCGGCCGGGTCCGAGGCAAACAGAGTGAAGCTGTTGTTGAGTATTGTACAAAATATCATCTCAGAAAAGACCACTGTACTCGCACTACAAAATATACCTATAAAACGATGACATTAAGAAGAGTCAGAACATTGAGAACCATGTAATACTTAAAAAATTGATAGAAATGTGTCGGCCGTCTGCTCGGCGAAGAAGAGGAACATCAACGACGACAACGAGAGGAAGAAGAGGAGGAAGAGGAGGAAGAGGAGGAGGACGAGGGCTCTGATTATGGCTGAAACACCGTCCGTCCCACTGCATGGGACAGACTCAGGGATGGAAATCTAACAGTGAGCAAATTACACCCTTCTAAAGATTGTCATTTGCCTTTTTATTTTTTATTTTATTTTTTATTTTTATTCAGTTGTTGGTGTTGTGTTTTTTGTCTGTGGTGCTGTTCTGCAGCTGGCTGTCTGGCTTTAGAGTCAAAAGGACCTGGACTTGGAAAGAGAGAGTCCAGATCCCCTCCGACCGGCTACAGTCAGGAGTCACGTGGTTTCACGGGGGACTCAGTCGATGCTACCGTCGGCCGAGAGGGGAACCTTTCAGGACCACCTCGAACTTTCACTCCTGTTTGGTTACAGACAAATAAATAAAACCCCTTTTTTTTTAAAAAATGCTGATTTTATCTGAACTAAGATTCAAACTCCGAGGAGGAGGAGGAGGAGGAGGATGGACTGCTCCTTTTCTCAACTTTAAAGACAAAAAAATGTTTTCCAGCGACTGAAGTTAATTAAACAGGCCGAAGAGTTAACACATCGTGGAGGTGAAGCGGGATTAAATGTTGCTGTTGCATAAACTGTTTTAAACTCCGACCGTCTGCTCCTGTTTTCATCAATTTTGATATTTCCTGGCGGAGGTCGGACCTCTGGATGGGTATGGCTCTGGATCTGAGTATTTTTGGAGTTGCAGGAGTTTTGTTTTGTTTTTTTTTTTTTTGCTTGAGTCACTTCTGAAGGAGGTAAAACAGACGGTCCACCTGGTCAGCTCAGGGTCAGCCGGTCCTGCTTGGATCTGAAGGACCATCACATACGATGAGCTCGTCAGCGTCTGCTCTGTCAATGAAAACATTAAAAGGTCCTTCAGACAGCGCAGCAGCTGGTGGAGTCTGTCCGGACGCTGACGGCCAGGCGGTAACCGAGAGCACAGTGAGGATGGAACAGGAGAGGAGGAGGAGGGCGCTGCTGTCGCTTCGGCCTCATGTTGCTTCGCACGCACGAATAAAAACAAGAAATACACAAGAGACACTGAAATTCAGGAGGAGATGATTGAACTCTCACAAGATTTAATTTTCCTCCGTTTACGAAGAATGAAATCTTTTTTATACTGCAGCACGTCTGACCTCTGTGACGTCATCGTCTCCTCCCTCTCCCCTGTTTCTCTGCGAGTTGGGTCTTGTTTTATTTTTTTGCATATTTCTCTTGTTTGTGTCAGTGATCAGGACACTTTACAAAGAGCTTCCTGTTTTGTGGAAAAACAAACAAGCAAACAAAGAAAAAACCAAACAACCATGTCCATAAATGAAAAGGTACACCTTGAACATGTCAGGCTTGTGTGACCTGGACGTGGATGTGGATGGAAACCGGTCGGGGTTTTGGACCGGTGATTATCAGCTGCATTCAGAAAAATAACCAAAAACAAAACAACCCCACCACATCTCCTCCTCTGCTCTCAGCAGTGCAAGTTGAGGGATGGAGGTGGTGGGGGTTAACCCCCCCACCTTCCCCACCTCCTTTTAATTCACAGATGTGTTGCTTTGCTTAGTGTGCAAAAAGGGAGTAAGTTACAGACATGAAAGTTGGACTGAGGAGGTTCAGTCAGTAAAGGACCTGGACCAGGAGCAGAACCGGGAGCTGCTGTGATAGAATATTCAACTCTTGACTCCAACCTAAAGGTTCAAATCGTTTTAGCATCCGTCCGATGGGACGAAGCTTAAAGTCCCAGAGCCTTAAAGGGACAGTTCGGCATTTTAGGAATAATAAAATATGATCATTTATTATCTTATAAGAGCTGAGTGAGAACAGGGCTCAGCATAAAGCCTGGAAACAGGGGAAGACAGCTAGCTGCTGCCTAAAGATGATATAAGCTACCTGTCTGATCTGTTTCCTTTGTGGGGTGGGGCAAAGGGACGGGACGGGCCGCTCCCCCCGACCGGTATCTATGCTAAGCTAACTGAGGCTCCGGCAGACTCAGGGCCGAGTTATCGCTGGATTGGCTAGACAACAAAAAAACACAAAGCCTGAAGCGCTTCAGGACGCCTCTGGACTAAAGGAACCGGGACCCAGTAATCCAGAGAAGGACCGGCTCTGGTCTGAGGGTGGGCTCGATGGCCTGACGTGGCACGCTGTCCCTCCCTATGTCCTCCAGAGGATAAAAAACGAGAATAAAATAAAAAAGGAATAAAGGAAAGTTCACAGTCAGAACGTCACTAAACACGACATTAATTGAGCCCTATGAAGCGAAAAAAACAAAAAAAAAAAGGGGGGGGGGTTCTCTAACACAACGGAGTTTTTAACTTTTTACTTGGTTGGACTGAAGTTGTGGTCCAAGTCACAGGAGGTCGACTGGTTGGTTGGTGGCGTTCCCACGGGGCACTGCGGCTGACGCCCGCCGTGGTTGAGGTTTCAGGTCTACGGTAGAAGGTCCAGTTCTTTGTATAGCAGCAGCAGCATGAATGTTAATAATAATAATTATTATCATCATCAGAATAACAACAATAACAGTAATAAAAATAATAGCAATGGCCATCTCAGAGTTTAACAAACACAATAAGACAGAGCAGTCCTCCTCTTCCTCTGACAGGGACGAGAGGAGGATGTTTAGGTCCACAAAGAAGAAGTGAAGAGTAGGTCCAAGAAGAAGAAGAAGAAGAAGAAGAAGAAGAAGAAGAAGAAGAAGAAAGGAGGCAGGGAGGGTTTTTAAACAGAATCATGAGGTTTCATTGGCGTTACATCAACTTTTGTAAAAAGTAGAAGTGGGAGGTAAAATTGCCACCAGTGATCAACATTTTGCCCCGACCAACCCCCCCTTTTTTTTTTTAAAGAAATCCCCCCCTCCCCGCTGCCACACACACACACACACACACTCCTGTCACCTTCACCTCTCTTCAGATGAACTGATTATTTACAGCAGCACACGAACGAACCCGCACGGACGAAAGAAAAGTTCAACATCGGTTCTTCAAATTTTACAGGTCTTTGCGTAATAAAGTCTGATTCTCCCCGTCCGTAAAAACTAAAAAAACTAAACAAAACACAGAAACCTTGAGGACATCAGGCGGTGAAGAAGAAGTAAACTGGCTTCTGGTGGGAATGTTACCATTCACTTGCAGAGTGTGCATGTGTGTGTAGATGTGTGTGTTTGTTGCGTTTGTGGAACTGAAAAATGGAGTTGGCAGGTCTGATTTGAGGTATTTCCTGGCGGTCAAAATGGCGTCTTGGATGCATAAGTAGCAAGTTGCTCCCTGGGTAAAAAAAGGCGGGGTGGGGAGGGATTTAAGGAGGCGGGGAGGGGGCGGGGTCAAGGTGAGGTTTCAGGTGAGGGAAAAGTGCTATTGGACACAGAGAGCTTATATACAAGCGAGCACAGAAAAGGTTTCTCTCCTCCTTTTTTCTTTGTGAAAACAAAACAAACTTTTTTTTTTTTTAACTTAATAATTTCTTTTCCAGTTTTAGTCCTCAGGCCCCTCCGGACTCACAAAGTCTTCTGGATTTAGTGCCATCTTTTTACGATAAGTCAAACCGCTTTTCTTTCTTTGAGTCACAATTTAAACAGGAAAAAAAAAAAAATCCCACTCATGAGACTCCCATTAAAAAAAAGAAGGGGGGGGGGGGCATTAAATAAAATCTTCAATCAAAACAAAAGCAGTCATCATTTAGCACATGACTTCAGGGAGTCGTCATCATTTTAAATTGTTGTGATCGTCTCACAGGATTGGTTGGAGCCCCCCCATCAATCAAAACTTCCTCCGGTTGGGTCGGAGATTCAACGCAAAAACTTCTCGTTCTTCAAAGTCCGCAGTTATCTTCTGAAACCACAGCAGCAGTCTTCCTCATCCTCATCCTCCTCCCCCACGCTCCTTCGCTCAGAGAGTGGTGCTGATTGTGAGAGGACGGGAAGAGGATCCTCCAGATTCTCCAGAAGTGCTCGGCCCCTTTTAAAAAAATAAAAGGTCTTCCCTCCTTCGGTAGAACTGATGATTTGGATTATTATTCCATTTGTTTTCTTACAAGCAAAGAAAAAGTGGCCTCAGTTTGAGAGGCAAAGGCAGATGAGGAGAAAAAACAAACCCGGGTTTAAGGAGGGAAGAACAAAAACAAGAGACGGACACACAAAACTATAATGTGTGTGTGTGCCTGTGTGTGTGTGTGTGTGTGTGTGTGTGTGTGTGTGTGTGTTCTCCCACGTCGCCCTCCGCACACTCATCAGTTCTGCTGCAGGATGAGGTTCTCCAGCTCGTCGGCCGAGCGAAGCAGGAAAGCGGCCGATTCCCGATAGCCGGCGATCAGCTGACGCACGGCCGTGATCTCGGGTTGGCTGAGCTGGGTCGACGCCCCGCCTGCCCCGCCCCCGCTGCCCCGCCCACCCAGGCTGTTGACGGCGGCAGAGGAGTTAGTGATGTTGGTGGAGGAGAGGGACTTCATGCTGAGGTCTGTGGGGCCTGAAGAGAGAGGGAGGGGCGGATACAGAGGTCAACGAAGGCGAGGAAAGAGAAGGAGAGAGTGCATTAGTTGATATCATCGCAGTTTTTACTCTGAAACTCTGCATCTCACCTGTGACTCCAATAAAACCGTGACCGGGCCACAAACATCAACACTAAGAGCTTATCAGGAAGTTCTGCTGCACACTCAGACTCCACGTATGACCAACCTCCACAATTTGTGGTTCAATCTGAGGCGTCTGTGTTCAACACCCTCACAGTCAAAGCCAGATTTTGGCAATTAGGATATTTAACGATTATTAATTCATAAACAAGACGACAGTACTGCTGAAGTTAAACGTTTTGGGCTGATCCAAGCTCACCTGCTCTGGCACAATCAAGCTGTAAGCTCCAAACTCAAAACTCATTCGTTAATTAGTTTGATTCCTCCACATTTAAAGGAGGCTGAGTGTGTGTTAGCTGCCAACTGCTTCTTCACTGCTTCCTTTTCTTCCTCCTTCTCATTCATCCCCAAATTACACATTCATCCTGTCTCCCTCTCATCATTTCCTCTTCGCCTCCTCTCCCTCATCATCACTTCCTGTGGATTCTTTTGTGCGCTCTTCCTCATTTCCCCTTTTAGCCTCATCCAGCTCATCGCCCGTTCTCACCGTTGCTCTGGGTGGCGGCACTGGTCGACAGGGAAACGGGATGTTGCATGGCAGCTCCCAGTCCCGGGTATCCACGGTAACCGTAGCTGAGGCCGGCTCCGTTGATGTAGAGCTGGGTGTCCTGGGAGGAGAAGGCCGACGCGGCCAGGGAGTAGGCGGAGTGAGCGAGGGACGCCGGCTCCCTCAGGCCGCCGCTGGACGGCTTGTCCAGAGAGATCTGCTCATCCTGGGGAAACAGGAAGCAGGTATCTTTTCTCAAAGCACAATGCAGGAAGCAAAAAATGGAAGAGCAGCAGTCAAAGACACACTCTTACATGATAGGCTTCGAGGCGCATCCTCTTTGCGGCGTTGCGTGATTCGCTCTCGCAGGCAGCAGCCAGGATGTTCTCAGCCATGGCTGAGGTGAGGTGAGGTGGAGTCGGACGGGTCTGCACAGAAAACACACATCAGCTCACACAGGCGGGCGAGTGAGCGATGTCACGTCGGACCAGGACACAAAAACATCCTGAGGCAGAGTTCGTCATTTCAAGTCAACAATAAAAGCTTCGCTTTCAGCAGCCGGGCCGAGCACTTTGCTCTTCCTTCTCTCTGCAGCTAATAAGAGCTAACGGTTCACGATTGATTCTATTTTTATTCTTCTCTTTTGCGTGGATCTGTATTGACAAATGCTCTCCAGTGCAGCAGCAGTACGTTTGCAGAGAGCTGTAAAGCCCCTGCAGGGCGCCTTTTACGGTGATTACAGAGAGAGATGCTGATTGTATGTGAAGGCACACGGAGCCGGTTGTGTCACAAGCCTGAAAACCTTCCTGAAGGTTTAGCACCAGGCTTCACCACAGAGAGGCAGCAGAGACATTCCCAGGAATCACAGATGAGCTCTCAAGAGCTAAATAATTCCCACAGAGCAGCATGGAAGACATTCAGAGGCAAAATACATGAGAGCAAGTTTAACGGACATGCATCTTCTGATTTCCAGTCAGACTGAACATCAGAAAAATCTGTCCGCGTTCGCTGACATCCAAAGAAAGAAATGTGAAGACGCCTCAGCGGACACACTCGTGTAAACAGAGACTGAGATCTGGGGCCCTCCGAGAGTCCGACTCTCCCTTCGCAGCTTTTCAACGGCACCGATGAGCCGAGACTTCATGGATTATTTAGTTCCTCTGCTGCACTCACAGTGTGGGGTTCCTTTTTTTTTTCGGACGGTTTTTACGATAAGTGCATATTTTAAGTTTTTATCTGGGGCCGTGCACTGACCTGCAGCAGTGAAGACGCAGAGAGACATACAGTACATGATGAAATGCTGCCACAGCGACTCTGTAATCAAGATATTCTGCACCGTGTCACATGTGTAAACTGATCGAAATTGACCGGAGCGTGTTGTTTCTATAGTTACAGGCTCATTTTGTTATCAGATAACTGTCGCTCGTTGGCTGCAGGGGAAATTGCAGCTTTGATCGACTATAAATACACAACAGGAGGATAAAATCAATTTATTCTTCTTTTTAGCGTCAAGCTGTTTTCATAAAGTAAATTTGAAACTAATTATTCTGCATGCGGCAGTAAATAAACGTGTGTCATGATTTTCCGCCTTCCGACAGTCATAACTTTACTTCAGTTTGTTTGAAGTTTGGCTTTTCTGGTTTAAGTGAGAGAAACAAAAGCAGATCCGACAAGCCTTTTCAGGTCTGAGTGGCTTCCCTTCTTTTGTTTCTAAATTTCAGCGGACGCTCTTTTTTTTGTTTAAGTATGGTAACTTAATCTTCCTAGTTTGGAGAATGAAAATGTTCTTTTTCATTGCAGCACTCTGGTTAGAAACCTTGAGGAGGTCAGAACTGACATGGAGGACCTTTGGAGATTAAATAAATAATCTGAATATTAAACTTTATAAAGCGAGTGAGACGAGCTGATAATAGTTAGTTATAACAGTAATAATAGTTATTAGTTATAGTTGGGAATAGTTATTTGGATCATTTATTTATTCATTTCTGATATAAGACTGAGAAACCTTGCTGGGTTCTTGTCTTGACGATTCATTTCTGGGCCATTTTCAGCTGTTTCCCGACATCGCATGGCGAATTCAAATAATAATTAACAGTCTGTATCCTCGAGAATCCTTCTGACAGATGAAGAAATAAACGTTACCTCCATGCCATTCTTCTTCATGCGTCGGCAGGATTTGAGGTAGGTGCGGATGCGCTTGCGGGCGCGTTCCTGGAACTCTGGGAACTGTCTGCTGCAGGACTCGATGATGGCCTGGATCTTCTCCTTGGGCTGTTTGGAGATGGGCACCATTCGATCCAAGTTCTCATCCACGAACAGACGCACAAACATCTGCAGGGGAACCACACACTGGTTAGAGTGAAACTGTGTGTAACTACACACACTGCAGTGACAAAACAGAAGAGGAGCTATTAAAAACAAATAACAGGAGATTAAGTCCTGAAGGAATAAGAAGTCGGATAAATAACGACATTAAAATCTGAAGTCAACATTAGAGATTAGAAATGATAAATGCATTTATTTCACGCTTGTCTTTGGACAGGGAAACAGTGGGAGAGAGCGATGAGACCCGCTGCCACACTGTTCGTCTCTAATATCTGCTGAGTTTTAGGAGGTGAGCTGTTTTTAGGGGTTGGGATGCAGCAGGAAGTGTGACGTTAGCAGCTCTACTCTGTGTGCTGCATTAAAGGCAGCTGAAAGGTTTAATGTGCTCGTTGTTCTTCAGTTGTTGTTAAAATCATTTTATTGGGGGAAGAGAGAGGACAGATTTCTTTCTCAATCACGTCTGCCAAGACAAAAAAATGATGACTGGAGCTTTAAGTTCTAAAGAACTTTACAAGAAAAAAGAGAAAAGTAAAAGTCCAAGTTGAAATGTATATCAAACATCACCAAAGGTGAAGATGTAGAAGAGATTTAAATGTGGTTATTTTGGGGATGTGACCTTCTGCAGATCTCAGCTCACAGCTGGAGTGTAACTGAGGGCTTTTCTAACGAAGACAGGAAACAGCCAGAGTCACGAGCTGAACGAACTGAAGACAGCGGACTCAGACTTTTTAAAAAACAAATACGTTAGTTGATTGACAAATTCAGTTCCTGTGATAATAATGAAGATGCTGATAAAACCAGACTGAGCCACATCCTGGACTTCATTAGTTCAGTTTATCAGCGAACCAGTTCAGGGTTACAATCAATCAATGAGTTGGCTCCTTAATACATTTTCTTTAAGAGGATGAGACGACGTGTTATTGATTCCTTTTGGGGGGGGACTGACCCCCACACAGGGGATCTGACTCACATTGAAGGCCTTTAGTCTTTCCGGATCGACTCCCTCCGTGTCGTTGATCTTGTCGTTATCGTCGTGGTCGTCGTGGTCGTCGTCATCGTCGTCGGGGGCGACCTGGCTTCCGTGACGCCCCGTGGTCAGGTCCTCGGCACTCAGCTCCATCTTCACGCTGTCGTAGCTGCCGCCTGAACTGTACTGAGGGGACTAACAGACACACAAATACATGATTACAACACAGCAGTGTAGCACACTGGTTGTGTTAACTTTTGCTTTTTAGTGTTCACAATAGATGCAAATTAGTCGATTTATGACCGTTGCACATCAAATACACAAAAGGTATTCACATAGAGTACAAGTATGAATGGAGTTGACACACAAAAGACAAAACACACACAGCAAAAGGTAGAAAGACGGTGCACACACTCAAACACAGAAAATGTCTCATAGGAGAGAGAAACTGTATTTATTGGCTCGAGCGATGAGTCTGATTGTGTGTGTGTGCGCCATCGTGTATAGCTGCTTTCATGTCTTTCAGGCAGATCGTCTGGCAGCAACACGTTCCCTTCAAGGCCACCGTATTATTTGTCGGGTCGAGCTATTCAGTTTCGTACAAAGACGGCGAGAAGAAGAGGAGGATGACGGAGGGAGGGAGAGCTCCTCCTCCTCCTCCTCCTCCTCCTCCTCGTCACGCTGCGCCTCATGGGACCCCCCCAGATGCGACACTTTGATAACCCAGACGAAGATTTCTAGTTTTTGATTAGATTATTTAAGTTTTTCCAGATAAACTGAACTGAAGTGAAACTTCTCCTTTTAACTTAAACTCAGAGTCTGCAGGACGAGCCGTGCTAATGGAAGTCATTATAAAATACAAAACAGCCTTCTTTCCTTTATCAGCAGCTTCTTTCTTAAGTAACCTTGACAGCAAATGGCAAAGTGTCATTCACTGACAAAACTCTTATTCAGACCTTTTTTCAATAAATGAGAACATCACGTTCTGCAGAGGAAGTTAACACTTTACATTCTATAACTTCTAACTCTGTGCATTAAAAACGCACCTCGTATATAAACTTTTATTCTTCGGTCATTTCACTCTTTTAATTCTCTGGTGTCGTATCTGTGTGTTTTGCTGTTTTCAGATGATGGAGACAGTTAATTTATAATTTTGGGTTATTTCCGAAATCTCCTCCTGTTAAAGTGCTTTCTAAAGAAAAACTGTACAGAATAGAATCAAACAGTTTTGTTTTGTTTGTATGTAATCTGTTTGAATGCCGAATGTTTATCAATGTCAGCGTGTTTTTGTGACACAAAACTGTGATGTCACACTCATGAGACGACGAAGCGTCATGGTGGAGAGGAAGAAACTGCTCCAGTGGATTCGTATCGCCAATAGAACGGATGCAGGCGCCGGGTTAGGTCTGTAATAATGCCAGAAACGCCAACAGCAAACTGAAATATCTTTCAACACAGCGTGGGCTTAAATCCCAGGAGTGAGCCCACCTGAGCAGCAGCTCTGGTGCTGAGGGTAAATATCAGCTGCAGCACCAAGCAGATTTTTACTTTGACTTATATTCTCGTCTTTAGTTTCTTCAGTTTCGTTCTGATGGCTGATCTGTAGCAGAAACTGACTCTAACCTGAAGTTTAAGGTAGTATTGAATGTTTTTGTGTTTCTTTGTGCGACCACATCAGTGATCGTGGCCGGAACACGAAGGTCACTGATGTGTGCTTGGCCTCACCTTGGCCCCGTAGTCCCTGCTGTCTCGGTCCAGTCGCAGCTCTGTGGTGTGCGCACGGGACTGGGAGTGTGTGTTGGGAGTATGTGCGTTGTGTGTGTGAGGCAGCGGCAGAGGGAGGGCCGGGTGCGGAGCCAGTGGAGGTTTGGCGGCCAGCGGGTACTTCCTGCGGAGCTCCTCGGGCGCGTTGGGATGCAGAGCGCCAAGCAGCGCCGCCGCCGCCGCCGACACGGTGACGGGCAGGTGAGAAGTGGACAGCGCCAGGCGCTTCGGGGGCGGTTCACTCAGGTTGATGGGCTGCTGGTCCTCGGACGACGAGGAAGAGGTCGCCGTGCTGAAATCAAGCGGGGCGGGGCCGCCGTTGCCATTGACGACCTCAGCTTCCCTGACGATGGTGCCATCCATCACGGCGGAGG
Source organism: Echeneis naucrates (assembly GCF_900963305.1). Classification (NCBI taxonomy): domain Eukaryota; kingdom Metazoa; phylum Chordata; class Actinopteri; order Carangiformes; family Echeneidae; genus Echeneis; species Echeneis naucrates. Next base: position 1,959,171 of record NC_042517.1, read on the forward strand.
AGGGCGGGGTCAGCGCTGGCAAGCCATTCCCACTACCGCTCTCTGAGGATGAATCATCTGTGGGAGGAGAAGCAGATTAACTCCTGATTAACACAACACAACACAACACAACACAACACAGCTTTCAGCTTGTTGTCCATCTGGATTTTATTATTATTCTTCTTTTTTTTTTTTTGCTCCACATGTACAGCAGTGACTGGGACGCCGTAGATGGTCCGTCTGATCAGGAGTTGAACCAACAACCTCCAGCTCATTGCTTTCTCTTTACGCTATGAGCCGCCATCCATCCAGAGAAGAGACGAGGAAAAGCTGAGCGAACTGAGCTCAGCTTTCTGTCTGATGATCATTTTCACATACACTTCAGTACAACCAGATTGAAGCCTTCACGGTCTATAGTGACTCTGGATAATCCACCAGCTCCTGCGTTAACATGACTGACCTTCTAACAGAAAAAGAAAGTTCTTTATTTGAGTTGTGTGACTCAACCACTCCACGCTGCTTTTTTCCATTTAAACCCTTTTACCTCATTAACTTCTACTTTATATTCATCCGCAGGTTCACAGAGAAGTAGCTTTTAATTTGCCTCCTATATTCCACTTCTATCCTTCCTGTAAAAGCAGAGAAGTATTCCTGCTGTTTTTCTTTTCAGGCCTTTCACGAGCACAAAAGGCCAAACGTCAACGTCTCTTCAGGTCGAGGACGCAGTACCTGGATGACAACAAGAATGAAGGAGGAAAAAAAAAAGTTACAATGGCCTTTCAGCTACACAACACAAACACTGTTGTGTTACTATTGTCGCTGCTTTTAGTTTTTGTTGTTGCTGAAAATGACGTATGATCAGCGTGCGGCCACAGAAAACACTCTAAGAGCTGCTATTCTGGATTAACTGGTCACCGTCATATGACAGCTGTTACACACAGACACACACAGACACACACACACAGTATATTTAGGCTGTGAGATCCAGCAGATGGCAGGCTTCCCTCATGAAGCAGCCACGTCTCTTCCTAAACCTCCTGAAGCCCCCTCAGCTCTCTGACTTGTTGTTCATCACTGGTGGTTTGTGCGATCGTGATGTTTGAGAGACGAAACTCCGACACCTCAAAGCGAAGTCTTGAACAGCCTCACTGTCACACTGCCGGGACAGACGGATCAGAGGATTGTCATTGTGGGTCGCTGTGTGGAGAGAGAGAGAGCAGCAGGTGGAAAACTGCTCAGGTTGTGCGGCAGGAATGCGTCTGCTGTGTTGTGTGCACTGAGATTGAGCGGCGTGTGGAAGGTTAAACCTCCAGACCGTCTCTCCCTCCTCCCACTGATGACATCATCACTATAGCGACCTGAAACTTTTCACCTAAGTTTGAGTTTGCTCTGGCGCCACGTGACGACCTGTACGAGCTCTGTGGTTGCTAGGAGACGTTTTGTTTTCCTATAACCTCATCTGAAACTTTTCTGACGTCTCCATTTTGAACTGTCAACGAATCGCCCTCCGGCTGTCCCTCAGTCTGTCCCTCCGTCCGTCTGCCTGTCCCAAACACTCCAAATAAATTCACATGAGTCAAAGTCAGGAGGACAGAAACTCTTCTTCTCCCCCTCTGTCTCTTTTCCAGGCAGGCTGCTAAATAAGTGATCATGGAATAAATGGTGTGAGCCAGGCAGACAGGACGGAGGGACGGATGCTGGTCTGCAGTCTCACACTAAAGATGGCCCACGGCAGAGACTCAGAGGAGGACGGAGGAGGACGCAGGAAGACCCACAGACAAATTTAATTCGCCTTTTACCCAAATTCAACATCACAGACGCACAAACGACGTTCAGGGACAAACAAATAAGGGAATTGTGATTAATTAATATTTAGAGAAAGAGCAGGAAGATGGGAGGATCGAGCCGAAACTGAAATCTGCTCCAATTAAGGGTGATTGGAGGAGGAGGGGGGAGAAGGGGGAGAAGGGGGAGAAGGGGTTGAAACAAAAGATGGAGAGGAGAGGCAGACTGGAGGAGAAAGCTGGATGTAAGGTAAATAAAGTGGTGCATGGAAAGAGGGAGAGAGGGGAGGTGTACGGGGGGAGGATGGTATCGACTGTGTCATTCGTTTGACAGGAGAGGGAGGAGAGATGGAGGGAGGGGTGGAGCCCAAACCGCTGCATGAAGAGAGAGAGAGAGAGAAATAGACTATCAAGAGAGGCAGAGCCAGGCAGAAGGAAAGAGGTCAGGAGGGGGGTGGGAGGAAGAGGAGGAGGAGGGATGGAGGGGGTCATGGCTCCGGGGGTGGGGGCAGCAGGAGAGGAGAGGATGAGGGAGGATTGAGATGGGGGATGGAAGGGGGAAGGGTGGAGAGAGGGACGGAGGCAGAGGGACGAGCACGTGGAGGGCTTTTTTATTTTTATCTTTTTTTCAGCTGCAGCTCTCTAACCCCCCCCCCACGTTACATTATTCACGGAGATCTCACCATAGTATGTTTGTTAGCAGTACGTATCTGTGTTTTTTATGCACGTCCATCTTAAACGTTACACAACCTTATTTGATTGTGCCGTGCTTAATGAATTTTTATGCTAATAAAGCATGGATTTGAATTCCTCAGACGGGGGGGGGGGGGGGGGGTTGAAGAGAAAGCCCAGGGACCTGGAGGAAAAGCGTGGCAGAGTGTATTTATGAGTGTGTAAGGCGTATTCATGCATGGATGCGAAGGCCAACCTAATTCCTGCCCCCCCCCCCCCCCCCGCCTCTTCCTCAGCAGAAAGACCACCGTCACTGTCTCTTCGTGCCTCCATCCCTCCCTGGCTGCACAGTGAGGGATCTCTGCCCCCACTCCTCCGCCTGCCTCCATCGCCATCTATCCTCTTGCTCTCTCTCCTCATATTCCTGTTCAGACGTATTCCGCCTGCTTCGGCTCTCGCCTCGTCTTTCTGGGGTTAAACTGCACGATTTCAGCAATTTAAGGTTTTTATGTGACCCGAGCGGCCGGCGATGACAGTAAACAACGTCTGCTCTCCTGTGAAGGAGCTCCTGCAGGCTCAGGATGGAAAGGCCGACTGGAAAACCGCTCCGTCTGCTTCCCCACGTGAGAGTCATGACACCAAGTTTGAAAGAGTTGTAACGCAAATAAAACACGTCCATTCAGCCTCTCCGACGAGCGCAGCACAAAGCTCTCATTCATGCACATGACTTTGTTCCACTCAGACCTGTGCTGACACATTCGCAGCAGCTCCACCGTCTACACGCTCAGAGAGTTGATCGGATGATTAACAAACATTACATTTTACGCTGGATCGTTTCAAAGCTTCGACCTGGTGTCATCAGTCATACGTGAAATCAATGTCCAGACAACACAAGTTTAACTCAGGTCGCATCTGATAAATGAGGACTATCAGATCCGAGACTCTGGCTCTGAAAAGTGAAGCCTGTATTCTGTCAAACGGCCATCAGGGGGCGAAAAGAAGTTAGAAAGTCTTCTTCACTTTGATAGATGTTCTTTTTTTAAATATGGTCCCATTTAGAAAATGCAGAACAGGTCAGACCTGAACCTCACGCCTGTTCTTGACATTTAAAAGTCACTGATCATCATCACAAATCTTCCTGATGATGCAATCAACTCATCCGAACGTCATTTATCACAATAAAAACCATAAAATGATCACATAATCTCTAGACACGTTTCCTGCTGCGACATTTTATTCTCCAGCGGTTTCCGATTTCGGTCAGATCTTCTGTTCTGACTCTTCAGCCCTTTGAGGCAATCTGTGGCAGAAAGAAAAATCTAGCTTGACCTTAAATTGTATGTGATTCCATCTTGACGGAAATGTTTCTCTGTTTCTGGAGTCCCATCCTTCGGAGGCTCCATTTTAAGACTGACGTCTGCGTCACAGTTGGCGAAAATCGTCGAAACTCGCTTTGGAAGTTTCTTCGTAGTCAGCTAACAAACGTGTCCTTGTGTTCCCGGGTCCGTTATCAAGATTCACTGCATGCCTGCTAATAAAGTAACACGGAAGCAGGATCCCGAGGATTATGTTCTTAAAAGTATGTGCTGGGTTTCAGCTGATGGAGCAGCTGCTAAAACCTCAGGTTGTCATAAAACAAAGCCACGCGTCGTCGGGATGACCAGGACGGCTGAGCAGGGTTCGTTTCTCAAGGACGCTCCGAGGTGACGACATGACCCCCCCTCTTCCTTTTGCATTACGCTCCTCTCTCTCCTGCAGTCTCCAGGCAGCAGCAATGACTGTGATGTATGGCCCCCGTTTAGGTTTTTTTTTCTGCTCCGGTCCCTGGGGGGGGGCACAGGAGGCCCCTGCTGTGTTTAAGAGGGCAAACACCTACTTGCATCAAGGACACATAGTTAAGTCTCTAGGTGAGCGAACTTGCAGCTAAAAGCCCCAGATCCCCCCAGAGAGACGTGGGGCAGGTGGACCAGGTCAATCATTGTTCAATCCACAGTCCACAGGGAGGAGGGGGCTGTTGGGGGGGGGCGGTGCTGCATCAGCTGACCTGACAAAACTCGTCTCCATCACTGCATCAAAGTCCACGAGCCCGACTCGGAGTGTGTTTGTACGTGAACAGGTGTGTGTCTGCATGGAATCTATTGTGTTAACTGTCACGCTGTTGGCTTCCGGGGGGGTGGGGGGGGGTAATACACGAAGCCTTTCACACGTTGTAAATCACACTGTCTCTTCAACAGTCTGTTGTTTTTGTGTGGGAGGAGGTACAAAAGTCACAATCACAAACTCGGCTCACACGATTCCTGAAAATGAGAATTATTTTCTTTTATTTTTTTTAAGTCTGACAAACTGGCACTCACTGTCTTCTTCTGCCAGTTTTAGATTTAATCAGAATCTGAACTGTTCAAACCAAAGACTAATCTAATCGAATGTCCATCAGATTGACGCCACTGGCTGGAACGGAACAAAAATCAGATCGTGAGTCTCCTGCTCTCTTGATTTCCCTTCAAAAAGAACAAAACAAAACAAAACTGCGGACTCACACAGCTCTTCATTACGTGGTACAAAACTTTAAGCTCGACATGAACATTTTCAGAGTTGCATGAACGAGCCGGTTGGTCCCCGGAGCTTCAGGCAGCTTTTAGATGCTTTAAACCTTCACAAACAGCTGGTCAGTCAAGCTTTGGAAAACTGCTACTGCCATCAATCATCGACATCGCAGGGGATCCTCTTTCCCTTCGAGCTTCTGCACGTTACAGAACGTTTCTGTCTGATTTATTTCCCCAGACTGATCTCAAACTGAAAATAAATAACAACTATTAGAAGTTTAATTCCCCATTTCATCCACTACACATCCTGTTGGAGCCGACCTGTCGGGCTTCTGGTTCATTCATCGGTGGCCTTGAAGACCAGAAAGAGAAAAATGTACCCAACATCTACTGCTGGTTGAATTGTGAAGAATGGCGGGCAGAGCTCCAACATTCCTGCTCCAGTTCTTCCATTTCGCAGCAGCGACAGCGACAATAAGATATAGAAACATGTTGCTGCCACACAGGCCGGTGAATAGCCTGAGATCCTTTAATAAACCGCATCTGAATGCTGCTATTGAAGGCTGAGCACAAAACAGCACAAGGACATTGTTGGAGCACGCCGTTCAATGGCGCTGGGAGGCCATCTGGAGCCGAGCGTCCGGCGAGTGGCACATGTCGAATCAACTCTCTGATTGGAGACGCATGTCCGTGAACTCGAGAGCAGATAAAAACATTAGGCATATATCACCTGAGTGAACGCTCTCCTCCGCAATTTAAATCAATACGATTTAATAATCGCCACCAGATATTTCACATTTCAGCCGAGCGCTCAGGAGAGAACGCAACAAATCAATGTCTGTTGTAGTGAAGTGGGGGGGTTGTGCATCGACTTAAACAGAGCGGGCAGATTAAAAACCTGGGTATTAATTAAGCAGATTGTTTCTTTAATGCATCGATGATAATATTCGCACTGCGACACAACCCTCTTTCCCCTCCATGTCTCTCCTTTCACTTCCTTTGTACCGAAACTCTTCTCCAATCCGCTGCCGCCGCCGCCGCCGCCACTGAAGGCCTTCCATTATGGCTGCCAAACACACTTCTGCTGACACAAGCTGACGGTTTAACCGGGTCGGTGACCTGGTTTATTCAGTAGCTGACGGATTTACATAAAAATGACGCCGGTTCTTACGCTGGCCGGTAGCCGAAAGCAACCAAACACTATCTGTCTCCGTTTCAGCGATTCATCACGATTTATCATCACAAATGTCAAATGTCGCCCTTTCCCGGTCTCACTGCGACCCACACTCTGACCTTGTGAGCGCGTGTGTTTGTCCATGTGAATAGGGAGGTCTTTCTGATTCTGTGTCGATCATGCTGACGGCATCATATGACCCTGCTCTTCACCCAGCGGGTGTGTGTGTTCATGTTG
>NC_042517.1:2620559-2668059 GCF_900963305.1 Echeneis naucrates
TTTGCAGCTGTAACTCATTTCACTTGATGACTTTACTGGGGTTACAGAGAGTGACGACAAATTGATTACCTGGCAGAGCAAGAATGGAGCGAAGAGAGACGCAGGCTGACAGTCATGTTATAATAATATGTTTAATGATGTGTGGAGGGGGAACAAGGAGAGTAGAGTATTGAAATAAGAGCATGGAAGATGCAAAGGAATAGGTTTCTCTTTTTCTTTTTCTTTTTTTTTTTTTTTTTTTGGTAGGACTCTTAAAGATGCAGTATCCCCCCTTGGTGGAAATAGCATTTTGTAAGGTGTTGTTAAAAAAGCACACACACACACACACACACACACACACGACATCCCCAGCTCAAGCATTAATTCAGAGGACATTCGGCATCCAGGGTGCTTGTATCCTCCTCTGGGGATTGTATTATTAATAGGCATATTTGTAAACGTGAGACCACAGACGCACTGGTAAAGGGTAGTTGTTTTTTGATTTACTTCCTCGGCATACATAGCTGGTATGGTAATGTAAAATGCCAATTACTCACCGGTCCAGAATAGGAGGCACTAAACCTTTGCTTTATCACTGAGAGAGACAGACAGAGAGCTATCAGGGCTCCAGACTCCAGGAGGAAATTTGTGTATCAGTTTTATATATGATGTAAACATAAAAGTCCTATAAGTGCATGGGATGCATTTTTGAGTGAAGGGAGCCATATGTTATTTTGTGGGGCCGTGGGAGTGCTCCTCTTGCTGATTTTTTTTTATTTTTTTATTTATTTTTTTATTTATTTATTTTTTTACAATAGCTCTGTGCCTCAAACCGTTAGCCCAATTTGCTGTTAACAAGATAAATTGGAGAACAGACAAAGGCATTAAGTGTTGCAGTGCCAGCTAGTGACTGACAGCAGCTTGTGGGAATTGGCTAGCAGAAATTCCTCCTAAGTGGTTTGTTCAGAAAACATCCTACGATCAAGGCAGATGTTGTTTATCCAGTTTAGGTAGAAAAAGGGAATTCCATTTTGAATGGCGAAAGCCGGGAGGAAAAATGGCAGTGAACACAAGGGTGTTTTATCTAATTTAAAAAAAAAACAAAAAAAAAAAAAACCCTCTAATACCAGATTACCACTCTCTTGGATTTTTTCCCTGTATTCACTGTCCCTCTGTCTGCAGCTTTTGTAACAACATTTTCATTCAATTTGCTTAAATTCATTTAACCATTGTTCTGAATTGAGCTCAGAGGGAGAATGAAAGTCTCACCGGATGCATGCGTCAATATCTGACCCCGAAAACCACATCATATTTATCAGGATGGAGATTTTTGATCATTCTGACAATCTTATTTTGCCAATTTTAGCCTCTCCTCATGCTTTTGTGCATTTGATTAACTGCAGCATTGGCTGTGGCATTCCAGGTTTAGTATGTAACAATTGAAATATTGTAAAGGCAGGATTAGAGATGACAACTTCACTCTTTGTCAGTGAGCGGTGAGGGAGAGGAGCACATAATCTAACTGCTGCTCCTGAGCAAAGAAACAATACGTGAAAGCACTTTTTTTTTTTTTTTTCTTGACCTTGGCAATCACGTGATTGTAGCTGAAAGAACAGTTGGAGCCATTCTTGATCATTTTGGTACTTGAATTGTAATCTTGCTGGAGCATCGTCTGCTGCAAAGCTCTTGTTCATGTACTTTTCAAGGTTGAAATAGTGCTCTGTGCATATTCAACAGCTCGCAAACCACTACAGCAAATAGGTGAAAAGCTGCACTTAACAGCAGATACCATAGTTTGCAAGAGCATTGAGTCCCTTAGCCCTTCCTGAGTGCAAAACCCTGCCTGAAATAAAGCTTCCGACTGATATTATCATTAGTGGGTATTAAACATCTCCATTTCTTTCCTTTCCTTTCCTGGCAATTTATCTCTGCATTGATGTCAGCAAGGCAAATTTTTTGTTTTGATCAAATCCAGCCTTGAAATTTTCGTTGGCTTATGAGCACATCAAACCATAAACTTACACTTTGTTGCAAGGTTTGCAATTTTTCTAACTTGCTCGGGCTCCCAATAGAGATACCCTTTAATAACTTTCTCCTCATCAGCTAGTTTTCATGCTGGATATTCATATTCTTTCTACCTTTTTTTTTTTTTTTTTTTTTTAAAGGTAACAGTAAGTCAGGTGAATTTAGCGTGATCGCATTGCTTTTCCTCCTCCGTGCCACTTCGGTGACAGGTGTAGATGGCTAATAGTTTGCGAAGGCTTTTGTTTGCATGAGAGGCAGACAGGGTGGTGCACTGTCTAGGTGATAAGAACCAAGACTCCTGTGCCCTCCAGCACAGTGATCTCTCTCCTCCGCTCTGCGCTCTCCTGTGTGGAAAAAACAGCCTGTTATGATTGGTCTCAAGGCAAGTGCCTGTGCAGTGTTGCACCTCTCTACAGCAACTGCTCATTCACCTTGCCTTCCCTCTGAGACCTGCACTAGTTTCCAGGCAAATGACACAATTTGATATGCCGTTGGGGTGATTCATGTGGATAATGTTTCCATGTGATCATCACTGCAGAAAAGAGACTATTTCTTGTTATGATTTTTTTTTTTTCTTTTACTCATTAAGTCTGACAATAACTAGAATATTGGGAGAGTTTATTGCGAGCAGGCTAAAACTCATTATTTCTGCTAGACATCCCAAGTACAAAAGAAATTATGTTATGGTATTTTGTCCAGGTCCCTACAGATATAATGATTTACAGAGGAAAATTTAAGCGGATGGTGGTGGGAGGGGGGGCCTTTTTATAGCTTTGGTTGTGGATTTAGAGGATAAGAATGCAAGGCAAGCTTACAGTTAATACAGTAGCACCGTGGGCCTGGTATTGATTACACAGAGGTGGTATGGTATGTATCTATGTTTTATGGCAAAACGCACTGCACCTCATGTGCTTTGTGTTATTCTAATGATAGGCATTCCCACCATAGTTTATATGTTTGTAATTTATATCATGTGCAGCTTTGTCAGGACCACGTCAATTCTTTTGCTCCCCCCCCCATACAGACTCAAGAATATTTAAGTGAGGACATTCATCTTGTAGTTGTTGACCTACATGTATAGGATACATGTCGGCCATATGGTTAGGTGGTCTTTAAAAACAATCACAGCTGGATCAGGTTCCCCTAACCTGAGATGTTTCTGAATAAGCTCGGAGTACAATATTTTCCTGCTCCGATTTCAGAGGTGTAGACCCAGCTGAGGTTCATGTGCTGCCGTCATTCAAAAGAACCTCGCAAACTATAAAGACGCATTGTCTTTTTTTTCCCCAGTTCACACGTTAAGGAGGAATTTAAATTGCACTGTGCACAGAGTGAGGAAAAATGCAGAGTAATAAATGACTATGACATTTCCCTTCAATATGTGAGCGCCACAAAAACAGAGAAAACATTAATCTTAAGTTATCCGCAGTGTACCTGATTTGCTTCTTATCAAATCCTTAATGAGCTTCAATTAAGATTTATTATGCAAATTAACCCTCAGCTGCTACTGACTGCAGGAGCAGGAGCTATGACAATATTGTGCTAATGGTGTGATCTGTAACAATTACAAAGGTAAACTACCTTCACACTGCATGGTCGGCGAGTCTCCGAGAGGTCAGTCCACTAAATATGCATTCAGGTGTCATGGCGTTTAGGAAAAATGGTTCATTATGTGCTGTGTTCTTTCAACACAACTGCTCGTATGACTTTGTTTGTAGGGTTAATATTTCAGTCTTTTTAAGCATATCTGCCAGTAAATGAGGATCAGTTTCACTAAAACACAAAAAAATTATCAAGAAATGGCTGAAAAATATTTAGAGGCCTCTACAAAAAAAAAAAAAAAAAACTGTGATGAGAAGATTAATCATTTTAAAAGTTTATTTGAGAAAAGAAAAGCAACAAAAACTACCTAAACAGACGGAAGATGATGAGACTCTTTTATTCAATCACGTCGTACGTCGCCCGACGCCGGGTTATAATAATCCTGGTTACCACGGCTACGGCAGACAGCAACGTAATGACCAGAGGAAGTGTTGCTGGACACTTTACTCCCGCACTGTATGAAGTTGTGAACCTTGCACCTTTTGTAACTTCGTTTAGCACAAGGCTGATGGCTTCCTGACAGCTTTATAGCCTGCTTGTTTTATGAGTCGTCATGCAGAGCAATTACATCGGACCTAATTTGATGAATCAAGTCAATGTTCCACCGCCTCCGTTGACCTTGCTGGCCCGTGATCTTCTGTCTCTGCAACCGGGTCAAACGGAGGCTTTCACACGTTGTACGCTTCAGTCACACTCCGGTAGAGGAACAGAGAGAGAGATGGGAGGGAGGGGGGCGAAAAGAAAAAAATCAAGAACATGCATCTCTTATTAAAGACAATCAAGAATGCTCTGATTTGAAATAAGCAATTGTCGGTTTAATTTTAATATCTTTTGTAAGCCATCATTCCAAATGAATCTGTTAATCAGCCAGTCAAAGGAGGAAAAAAAAAAAAAGATAAATAAATTAAATTATGAATTTCCAAATTCCACCATATTGCAACGCAGGATAATTCTTATGTGCCTCATCTTTGTTTATGTTTATAAGAGACGTTATGTAGCCGCAGTGTCTGAGAACACACAAGCGAGCGTAATCACAGTTAAAGGTATTTAACCGCTGTCGCAATTAAGCCCGTTTAAACTCCTTTAATTTGCTATTTGATGTTGTTTTTTTGAGAAGCTCGGCCATAGAGACAGCACACGACTGATGAATATAAGGCCACATTAAGAAGGACTTTTTACCCCTTCAGTATCTTTTTCTGACGTTTGATGGGTCTCTAAACCGTCACAGCAGTCAATAATGTTGTGTTGTGTATAGAAATCGAGAGGTTAAACAAAGTACCGTTAATTACGCAGATTGTTTGAAATTGCTACACAAAGCCTAATTTTCAAACAAGCGCGTACAATCCGAAAGTACCACTTTGAATTGGTGCAGTTGAATTGGAAACCAATCAGTGGTGTTGTGTGCTTGCTGGCTAATTGTTCCATGTATTGTTAATGTTTTCAGCACGTTATCTTCAATAGAAACGCTGATTTGGGGGATAGAAACTCCAGCTTTCTAATTAACTCTGCTTCCAAACACTGAATGGCTCATTTGATAATTTTTTGTGAGCAGCAAACAAGTTTTAATGTCAGACCTAATGTACAGCAACAAGAATAAGGAGTTTGTTTTTCCTCGTGGCGGGGGGTCCAGTGGATCATGCACCCTATTAAACACATTAACATTCGGGCTCCTTGACACCCTGAGGTGCAGTTTTGTTGAGGCTGAAATTTGGACACTTTAGTCGATGACTTATGATGTTTGTGATTCAGACAGTCATGATATGCTCGCTCGTGATTAGTTGACTCTTGTTGAAATCATTACCAACAAATGACAAAATCCTTAATTTACTGTGCATTTTTTTCAATGTATGTAACCACTAATTAGTCGAATATGCTGCAGCATAAGGACCTAACTAATCTATGTAACCATGAATTAAGAATAAATCCATTTGGAGGAAAAGGTTTCAGCTAAAAGCGAGCTAAAACACGCTGTCTCCTGAATAGAAATGCCCAACAGTCGCTTTGTTTTGACCTTAATCCTGTACCCGACCTGCCTCAGAGACCGTGCACCGCGTTGTGTTTAGAGCCTGCTCTTGAGGGCTGTGCTGGCCTGTTTGTGTCTACAGTATGTGCTGAGCTAGTCTGTTGAAACAGCTTAATTGATACTCATTAAACAGCAGTGACAGCTTAGGTGGCCGTGATGAATGTAGAATAATTCGGTTGTACTTACAACTTGATTAAGGAGAAGCACACAACATATCAGTGTTGTAGCCTATGGCTCAGTCTGCGTGAGCTCGCCAGCTACTTAAAAAGATCAGTCTTATTGGTTGTGCTACCTGCGAGCTGCCCCTGTGAGTTTAATCTGTTGAAATTGTGCGTCCCCGAGATAAACAACTTCTCAAACTCTAAATGAAGAAGTATCAAGAATTCCGACGAGAATTAAAAATAGCTTACGGTTTATTTGACTTTCATTTTGATAACTTGGTGAGAGTAACACCTAGCAATAAACTTCAGCTAAAAATGTGAATTATGTTGACTTTTCTTTGTGTTTATTCAGTTGCAGTCTGGCATTTCCATACAATAATAAAGTCAATGGATGTCAGGCAGATGAAAAATGTGCATCTTGTATTATTTCAGTTAGAAATTAGAGGCAATTGGAATTGGTTCAAAATTGACTGTCTTTGTAATGAGCGCATGACGAATGGTGTAATTTAGAGGAGAAAATGAATGCTTGGAAACCAAAAATATTATTCTGCAGTATTTTATATGCCATGATATTCCGTGAAGATGAACTAATTTCACTTAATACCCCATAAAATCTTCTCACAATATTTTTTCTACATTGTCATAGAAAAGAGTGGCGCTCCGGTCACGAGGGCATGACCTGCTCTCCGAGTTATCATAGTGATCGGTTTTGGTGTTTGGAGAGCCTGAGAGAAAACACAACATTAAATCCGTTATCACGTCGAGATATTCCAAGGCCTCTGTAACAGAGAGGGCCTTTCTCTCCATTTTGAGAACGACATGAAAGACGGGGGAATTTCCGCACAGGACGGATTTACAACTTTATCCTCACATGATTAATATTACACAGGGAGGTCCTTGTACAGGAAGCAGCATGTCTAATTATGGTCCAACTGTGTCTGACTGAGAGCAAACACGATGCCAAAGGGCTGCCAGCAGAAACCGCGGCTACACATCACACGGGCGGTTTCGCGCAGGCGCCGGGGTGATGTCATCGCCGCCCAGATTTCACGACGCTAAGGCCGCCACTGATTGAGCAGTTGCAGGAGTCGGGCTTTCGTAGCATAGCAGGTCCAGCTGGCAGCGACCTACTCAAAGCACTGTGGGCATATGGAGGTTTGGCTTCGATGGAGCCCAGCGGGGAAGTGAACTCCTCCTTCTTCTTCTTCTTCTTCTTCTTCTTCTCCTTTTTTTTCTTTTTTTAAGGTTACACATTTCTATCAAACGCGTAATCATCCCCATGACCTCACTGCTGATGATAACTACAGTATGTCCACGTTTGCTGTGCTGTTAAGAGCAGATGCAGATTCATCACCCCTCCCTTTTACAAGAATTTCACGGATTCCACGTCCTCCCACAGTTGCCTGTTCATCATATATCTCAGCCCAGACGTTGGAGGGGTTGCTGGCCAGGCCGGCCATAAGTCATCCTCGTCCGTCAAGACGACAAGACCGCATTTTCTCTGCTCGGTTTTCAGCTGTTTCTTGTAAACCAGAGCAGCATTCGTAAGATTAACTGAGTGACAGGAGGCCTCTAAAAGCAAACTATAATAGTACAATATGTTACACACATATTTTATGGCTTTTAGTGCACGAGGCCAAGCGTTTGTATGTGTGTGGACGGATCAGCTGAAGTGTCTAATAGGTCTGCGTTGCACCTCGGGGAGAGCAGAAAGTAATGGTGTTGTGTTACCACAGTTTTTCATTAAGCTGATAATAATGACTCCGGTGTCACGTCACAGGAAACCCAGTCGGACCTGGTCATCCTCACAAGGTTTGACAAGGTTATTCTTTTCGTCCTTTTTCTCTCTCTCTCTCCTCAAAGCTTGTTTTCGATACGTAGAGTATTCCTTTGAAGAATATGTTTTTGTCTTGAAGCGTGCCTATGCGTCTGTGTGTGTGTGTGTGTGTGTGTGTGTGTGTGTGTGTGTGTGTCTTTGCCTGCGAAAAAGTCATTGATATAGAACTAACTGTCAAAATAAGTCGTGTTCAATCCAAAACCGTTTAAGTTGTCAAGGACACATTTTCCTCCCTCCCATATCCTGACAAACATTGAGTCAGCAATTGTCTGTTGTATTTTCAGCGTTGGTATCTCGTGCTCCCCCCAGGCCATTTTAAAGTTGTAGAAAGTGGTCATTTTCTCTGTGTCAGTAGGAGGTCAGTGTTGTGGCAGTCAGCAATGCTATTCAGTCTGGTGAAACAGACTCTATTGGGAACCCTAAAGACATTTTGTCCGGCGTAGTTGCCTCTCGCTGTCTGTCTTCATGCCTGTCTCCCTGCGCTCGTAGAGAGTGTAGAAAAGCTTGAAACATTTGTCGGATTACTTCCAGATCTCCGAGCTTTTATTCAGACCTGACACATTTAAGACTGCTCAGCTGTCATGAAATTGACATATAGGAGCCCTGTTGAATATTTGCATTTGCATACGCTTCCCTCACTGTCTGGCCAAAACTAGCTCCAGTTATATTTAGCTCTTGTTCAGACCGAGTATCTTACCTGTCCTTCGAGCTCTCTCTCTCTCTCTCTCTCTCTCTCTCCCGCTCGCTGTGTTACTGACTGACATGTCCTCCCCGTGCTGTATAGCGTATCCGTGGTTACTGTCGCCGGAGGCCCTCTCATCCCTAAAATGCAGCAGAGGTCACGCACAGATCATCGCTTTTGCCAAAGGCCCTGACTTTAACAGAGAGTGGGCCCACGCGGGACGGCCGGCCACTGATGGATCTGGAAATAACACCACCATAATCTGCTCTGTCATCACTATTACAGAGAGTCTGGTTGGGATGAGAGATGGGCAGTCGTTGAATATCAACCTGATAACTTTTAGGTCTGGTTGGAGCTGCACTCTGGAACCGCTGTAAGTGTAATACAATCAGTGTTGAAGCCACAAGATTTGGATCTGGGTCACACGGGCCCAGAACTAATGGCAGACATATTTAATTAGATTTGTTGTAATTACACTTTGCAGACGAGAGCTTTTAGCAAAGTCTATAACCACACGGATGAAAGTTTTGGGTGATAAAGAGAAAGCGTGCCTCTGTTTTTCCACCAACAAAATTGAATTAACATTTAGCTTCGAGTCAACTTCGAAATTCAACTGTGATGAGAAAATCAGACTGTATGTTTCATTTAGAGATGAAAACCACATTTAAAATCACTCTTTCATTTCTCATCCTGCCTGCATTACATGAAGCAGATGAAAGCTAGCTGTGATGCTATTTATTGTAATTATTGACAACACATAGATAATTCAAGATGAACATCTGCATCATATTCATATGCCTGTTTATGTAGGTATGCATCTACATTTGGATGTGTTTCGATATATTAGCAGCTTTCAATACTTTAGCTGCCGAGGTAATATTAACCAGCAGTATAATTGCATAGACTGACGGGAGAAGTTGTTAAGTTTGTCAGATGTATGAACAAGCTGTGTGTTGTCAATATTAGCTAGCCTTAGCTGTTGGTCAGTCCCTGAGTGCTATCAGCTATAAGTGGACTCAACACTTTCTTTGTCAAAATAAAAATGTGACAGTACGTCCAGTTTTCCAGCAACTTTCTCTGGATGTGTGCAGGAAGGTTTGCAGGCTCGCTAACTGAAAGAGTCAGCAGTCTCATTCTGTAGATTGGTTAACTCACAACTAAACGTTGATGCAGCTTATAAACCGTAAAAAATGAGAGGCTAACAAGCAGCTCTTACTTTGCTCTTGATTTCATGGAAGACAATGAGGCCCGCAGAGATCGCAGAGTGGTCTTGTTTTAAGGGGGTCATTGCTGCGGAGGCTTCCTGTTGCTGTAGCGCTGAAGATTGCTCCAAATTATTTCTAATCTCGTTGTTGATCTGTAAAAACAGGGTAACATCTGACCCTGCAGGCCGGAACCTCATTAATCAAGCAACTGATAGAAAACGTTTCTATGAATGTGACAATATGCACTTCCTGCCGTGGACTCTTTCCTTTCTGTGCCAATGGTCTTTTCACCACCTTGGAAAGCTTCCTTTGAAGCCTCCAATAATCCCTAACCAGGAACTGCTCGCTCCCTCTGTGACTCAGATGTTGACGTGCTGGATCTGTTGTTGGATCCCAGCTTCTGGGGAAGTGTGTGTGTGTGTGTGTGTGTGTGGGGGGGGGGGCTCATGGTTCATCCCCAGGCTGCTGGTTCGGTGCGTTTTCTTATGCCTCGTCTGCCACATCCTCACGCACCACAGTGCACCGGCGGTGCCATAAGACATCTTGCAGAGTGTGATAACAGAATTTATCTCTTCATTCTGAGACCTGAGATCTCTGAGTGAAAGATGCTTGGGGGAGGCTTAGTAAGTTTATGTGTTGTGGTTCGTTGGGACACTTTCATATTGTCCCGTCAAGCCGTGACAATTAAACACAGGTGTCAAATGGCAGCTTTTCTCCTTCAGCTAAGAGCTTATCAACAATGTCCCATGTCTTTATTTTGCTTTGTGCCTTTTAAAGATTCAGGA
Source organism: Echeneis naucrates (assembly GCF_900963305.1). Lineage (NCBI taxonomy): Eukaryota > Metazoa > Chordata > Actinopteri > Carangiformes > Echeneidae > Echeneis > Echeneis naucrates. The sequence continues at coordinate 2,630,859 of NC_042517.1, forward strand.
TGAAGATGACTTCCATATCTGCCTCCTGCCTTTACTATTTAGGGGTGAAAGCACATGTGTGTGTGCACATGGCTGTGTTGATGTGGCCTTGTAATCGTTAGTCATTTGTGGGTTTGTGCACATGTTCACATGTGGGCAGTGTTTCCTACATGTTCCATGGCAGCCTTCACAGCCTGGCAGCGACCCAGCTGAAAAGTTCCGGTACTGTCCAGACGCACCCTTCAGGGACCTCATCAGCCCCTGAATTTCCTTCCCCTCACGCCTGAGGGCATCCATATTCATTTCCTCCTCTGATTTGGGGGAAAATGATGAAAGGCTGGCTTTTTTCCAATCTCCTATTTCCTGCCAAGGTTGCCTGCATTTCAATGCAACGTAAATCTGCAAAGATCTGCAAACACGCTCCCATTTGGACATGACCAGTTCCATGTTATTAGTGTCATGTATTGCCAAAAAAAAAAAGGAAAGAAAGGCAGATTTCCCGGGTCGTTACAGTCAGAATTTTTACACTGATAATTGTACAACACTGTGCGTCAATCATTTAGTCCTAAAACGTAAGTTTCACTATTCTCTGTATTTGCTTCGCGCAGAACCGTTTCTGTGTGTCTTTACGAAGGTCTGCTTCTCATAAAATAAATATCAAATCCACTGTCACGTTATGAGAGCTTGATGATATCATGGAGGTAACTGCACTGGTTTGAAATAAACCTGTGATTAAACTGGTGGGTGGGTATTTACTCTTACCGGAGACGGGAAATGAATGTTAATGAAAATAACAGTCACATACAGTAATAACCCCTCTCTGTAATTATTGGCATGCTTTGATGATGCCATATATACTCAACACACACACACACACGCCTGCTTAGCTAAACCTCAGGTAGGCTATTAGCTCCGCTAGCAGGATCCTGCCCTCTGCTATGCACAACAGCGCTTTAGGCGGGGCAGCTCGGCCCCAATGAAGGAGCGGGCTCGCAGTTGCCGAGACAACCCAAAACACACATGTACACAAAGGGAAGGCCCCACGGTGAGAGAGGATCATCTCCACCTCTGGCTGGATAAAGCGTGGTGTCGCTCCACTCGCTGGAATGCGGTCCTGCCCTACAGGCGTATGCAGCTGTAGAGTGTGTATACAGTTTGGAAGTGTCTCAAACTAATCGTTATTCATGACGCACCATTTATAGCAGTATATACTTTAATTACCTCACCTAAGATCACATTGTTCACGTTACGTCACGTGGATTCAGTCGGAGAGGCTGTTACAAAAGATGCTTAGAACTAAGAAGTCAGATTATTTGTCCTTAATGAGAGATTACACAGATTTGCACTGAACCATGGGAATTCAGATGACTGCTAAATAATAAAATAAAATAGTGCTAAAAAAACCTGACTGGATGATTTTCAGTCTTCTTTTCATGCCATAATTGAAGGTTGAAATCTGAAGACACTCTGATGTGGTGGTCTGCACAACTGTATATCACACTGTCGCTGTTTTATCTCGTGTCAAAGTAGCAGCTCACTCTCAAAAAAACTCCCTAGTTTTTTATTAGTTTTTTTTTTTTTTTCTTTCTTTCTTTCCGACTATTAAAATTATGGAGCTCAGAACTTTGTCCGTATTGTGCTCCAAATCTGGGCCACACATGATAACGGCGTTATCCTCCTGTAGTCAGAGCTCGTACTTTCTCACACAACTGTCTGTCATCTGAGGCCGGTGGCTGTGGGTGTTGAATAGACCCCGGTGTCTTCTATAGTCAAGCTTACACGGAGGATGTGTGGGCACGCGTCACTCTGACCCACACAACCCGGCGAAAGAGTTTGCTTAAAGCAGCCGGTGCGTCTCTTATCGTGAGGGCAGGTTATATTTTGGAGGACCAGCTGTCACCTGCGTATTTAGACAACATCAATTTTCTCAGCACACTCCACAGTCGTGAAAATGAATACAGTTCATGTCGCCGTAGAGGCTGAGCCCTTTGCCAGTCGCTCCCAAACGAAACCATTTAGACCAGTAAGTCCAGCAACTTCTTCCATGACGTTTTAAAAACGAATTAAATGTGTATTTAAGGCAGCGTAGGTCCAGTTGCATCGGACTCATATAAGATGCCTCACTGTTTGGCCATATGGAAAAAAACAGATTTTAAAGGGGGTGAGTAAAACTTAAGTACCGCTACGGGACACAATTCAGCTAATTGTAAACAGCTGCAGGTGATATCACCCCTCAGACTGCAGACAGAGCAGGGCCAAAAGGATTTAAAGGAGCACCAGAATTCAGTCTGACCTAACCAGGAAAAAAATAAAATGTCTGTTTTAACAATAAATGATACCAATTTACTCTGTCCCCAAGTGACAAATGTTTTCTTGGGAACAGTCATGCATTTGCGCTGCAACATCCTACAGGCAAAAACCCCCACTGAAAATCCCATTAGAATCAAATGAATGTCAAATTCTGCTAAGTGTTTGCACATGGCAAACATCTAGCATGGCTAATTGCAGATAAGTGTCAGGGTAAAATGTTTTTTGAGCCTAAGATGGTGCAAAATGGCATCAATGTATTTTTTTATGTGTGTGTTCGTGTGCGTGCGTGCGCATCAGCACAATTGTGATAAAGCTTTGGTTTCTGGTAAATGTGCCGGAAACACAAGATTTCATTTAGAAACTGAGAAATGTTTGTCTGTGTTCTCGGTGTTTGTCAGCACTGAATCACCGTGGTTGTTAAGGTCGGTTTAAGAAAAGAGCAAACTTAAACGTTTTCTCATTTTCCAAGACAAACGTCTCCACGTCACATCAACACAAGAAGACACACTACAAACTATCTTTTTGTTTTTAATTTTTACACTTCAAAGGTTTTGAATATTGCTCCCCTATTGTTAGCTTCAGTCCCAGTAGCAAGGAAGGTCTCTTTTTGCTCAAACTTGCACTTAAAATTCTCACCTGGACCAAGTTTATATTAATACTGACTTGGAATTATGACATGTACTGAAAAAAAAAAAAAAAATTATGTGTTAAATTAATGGGCTGAAAATATAAATGATATCATTGTAGGCCTTGGTTGGCCAAGTTTGAGTGTAGAAAAGATTTAAAATTTCATTCCACGTTGAATTTAAAAGTTGTAATTAAATTTAACGCCAAAGAATTATAAAATTAATCCACTCATTATCAGATAAAAAAATCTGGCACTATAGCAGCATGGCAGCATGGTGGTTAGTGCTGTTGCCCCCATGTGGGTTCGATTTCCAGGCCTGGGGCCTTTCTGTGGGAGCCTCCATGTTTCTTCCCACCATCCAAAGACATCATGCTTGGTTTAACCGCTGACTCTAAACTGTCCGTAGTGTGCGTGGAGTGTGAGTGGTTGTTGGTGTGGGAGCTGGGATTGGCTCCAGAACCACCCGTGACCTGGAAAACAGAAAAGGGGTAGAAGATGAATTAATGAGAAGGCTATTTGATTATTTTGGGGTTCTCTGTTACAGTAAGCTGAATATATGTTTTTTTTTTGGACTGTCAAACCCCCCCCCCCCCCAAAAAAAAAAACAAACACATTTTAAATACCTCAGATGTCTTTTTCTGACATTTTCCAGACGATTTCCTTAAATTGAACAATCAGAAAAATGTTTAGCAGATTAATCATGAAAAGAAAAAAAAAAAAAGGGGGGGGCGTCATTCATCACAGTCTTGTCAAAGTTATTTCCCATCTCTGAACTTGGTATCTGCGGCGGCTTGTCCGGTCCATCGGCCTGCGTTCCTGCCTCTGCTTGTCCGGGAGCCGCTCAGCTTCCACTGCTGTCATGTAGTTGTGTGACTGGGCACCATCTTGTGTCCTGAGCTACAGCAGCATGCTGCTCCGTGGCAGCACTACAGCTGCCTGTAAGCAGAGAGGGAGGCGAGCGGGGGGCCGGCCCCATCGCTAGATTTGGGTCTGTGAGTTATTGACCCTCGTTGATAAACCCCTCTGAATGACACGGGCATAATTCAGCCTAAAAGTTTGCACTGTCACTGGGATGAGCTAACTGTCTTCGCTGAATATATGGGTGCAATTTTCGAAATAGGTTTATAGCAATTCTTGGGAGAGGAGGGTGAGATAGTGATATTACTGACTTTATCACTGCAGCTGAGCAGCATCTAGCACCTCTCCTCTCTGTATCTCTCTATTCCTCCTCTGTGGAGCAGTGAGGGATCACACAGCACAGACAACGTCGGTAACACAAAAGAGAAAAGAGTCCGGCTGCTAATGGGAGACGGCAAAAGGATATGTCATCATTACAATAATGCTGTATTATCCGCTCGCACTGTAAAATTATGTGTTTCTTCCTCTCAGGTTGCGTTTGGCATCAACTTTAGTTGTACCTTAACTCAGCGTTTGTTGGCATTTGTTTGTCTTCTTGCACTTGGATCCTGCAGTTTTCTTTACAAGCAATTATGGTGTCTGTCTTGTACAGTAGTGCCATTTGTAATGCAGCTCCGAAGACGTTCTCCCTCTCTAATTATATAATCCACGTTCCAAAATGTAATTTAAACACATTATCAAAATTTGCCAAAACTTTTTGAGTCCTATATTTATCTAGAAACGACTTTAATACAATCACAGTGAATTTAATAAGAGCAGACCTGTTAGCAAAAGGCAAAATAATGAGTCATCCTGTCTATAAACTGCACCTTTAATCCCATCTGGGGTTTTTTCTTTTTTGTTGTTGTTGTTGTTGTTTTTTTTTTTCTCATTCAGTCTGCATTCTTAATGTATTTTCGTCAGTGTTAGACAAACAGCTCGCTGTTGAAATCTCACTGAATCTATTTTGTCTTTCTTGCTTTCATGTGTCAGGATAGAATCTGAACCCATAAGAATCTAATATACTGAGCCCAGTATAGTACATCCTATAAATTGATTTTGACCCAGCCTTTGAACAAAAGGAACACTGTTGCATTGCCATCCACGACTGATGCCACTCCCTCTTTGGCTCACGCTGAATACTCTCCTTTAATAGTGTGATGGGTGGTAGCTGGCTGCAAAAAAAAAAAAAAAAAAAAAAAGTGCCTTATTTAGTGGGGAGAGGTAGGAGAGCGAGGATGGGGTTTCTGTGACTGGCACCGATCAATCACTCAGTGAGGGGAGGCTAATGAAGCAGGCTATGGTTTATTAAAGGGTTAGCAGAGAAAAGATTACTGCGGGGCCTCGGCTTCCCAGAAGCCCAGGAGAAGGAGGATACAGTGCACCTCTAATGGTTGGGGGCTAGTCATAAAGCAATCAAGGTGTTTACTCTAAAGCTGGCTGCTATTATGTGAACAGGGTGTGAATACAGAAATCAGTTTTTTGGCTAAAATAAAGAGGAAAATAAACACCACTGAAGGATGTTAATATGCTCTAGCGTAGGAACCAGTTTTGAAAATTCACTCTGGATAATGGGCCCGACAAGTACACAAACTGCACTGCTTCAATAATATCTGGCCACCGCAAATTAGGCCTTGGTTTGGCACACGCAAAATACAACCCCCCGGTTTTAGGCAAATGTTGATCGGACGAGGCCTGTGAAATAACCTTATTCTGAAAAAATATGAGCGCATTGAAGCCGAGGCACTCTCTCAGATAGTTTGAAAGACAAATGAGTAGCAGGGGAGTGAAAAATGCAAAGCAGATGTTTTTCTCACCGTTTTTAATGGCAGCAAGACATTACTGATGCCATTACAGAGACCTTTTATGGCTTCTTTTAATCCCCTGGCCTGCCTGAGGAAAGAAACCCCTTGTGGTGCAAAGTAGCCTCTTTACTTCAGAACGACAATTTGAACCCATTTCCAACTCGCTTCCCTAATCTGCCACAGGGTTTAACGTGGCTTCCTCTGTAATTATTCTGCTCCGAAATCAAAGGTAAAGAGGTATTAAAATACACCTTTTAGGTAAACATATGCTGCTCATCATGTAGGGCTTGACTCAAAGTGTCTTTTGTAACAAATAGTGTCAAAATAATGCAGCTCGTGCATGTCTTTCTCTCCCATGCTGCAACTTATTTTTCCTCATTTTTTTTTTTTTGAAACAAAGCGATCTTCTGACAACGAGATACAATAACTAGCGTCTAACTCCACATTCTCAGTCACATGTGGATTGGTAGATTTATATGCAGCGCTCTCTGTCTGCTTCCTGCATCAGGGCCCAACCTGCAAAGCTCAGAGGAGCACTTACAGGGGTCTGGTTAGGGGCTAAAAATGAGGAGGAGATGAACTATATGGCTACATCCCACAGTCCAGCCGACAGTATATCAGCGGAATCGCAGCCGCATGGGCGTGTATGTGAACGCTCTACTCATAAATATCTTTCCCAACCCCCCGCCCCCCTCAACACACATCCACCCCATTCTCCCTCCCTCCCTCACACCAACCCAAAGGGGCCTCTCTGATGGTGATGGCGAAAGGATGTCGCTGTCTGGGTGATTGAGTGCTGCTGGTCCTGGCCCTGGGCACATCCCTGCGCTCTGAGCCCGAGTGGGAGGCCTACCGCTGAGCGCCAGCCTGAAGGGGCTAGCCTGGAGGCGAGCAGCCGCACAGCAGCAGGATGATGCCTCTCCGTCTGTCTCCGACACAGGAGCACCAACTTAGCAGCGCCTATCAGCGGAAGATACAGTAGAGGAGTCTGTCACAAGCGGCTGAATATTTTATTTTATTCAGATGTTGTTTTATTTCATTCACACATTCATTTAAATGTGTCACATCTACGTGTGCGCTCGCCTTGTCTGAACTCATTGTCATTCTCACGCACTCTGAAATCGGAAATAATCAAGGCACAGTAATTAGCCTTGCTTGCTGTATTGTAATTGGGTGCAGGCAGAGGTTGCCCATTCTATATATATATTTCCCCCATTTGATGATTGCAGACTTTACCGTGGCCCTCTCCGTTTAATTTTTTTGATCCTCCTAAGCTCATTCCCATAGATGCTGCTGTTATTTTAATTCAGTGGCTCTCGCGCCTTTCATCAGTCATCAGGAGCTCCAGTGCTTTGAGAGAGGGAGACAGGGAGAGCGGGGGGAAGAGTTCATTTTGGAAACCCACTGTCTATTCCCTTTTTGGGTTTCAGCGCCGTCAGCCTTCCCACTGCCTCCACCATGAGAGCCTTGACACTGTCCAGGTCCGTCCTACTTGGCAAGAGGGAGAGCTACAGAGAAAGGCAGAGTTTATTTCCTGTTCTTGTGAATCATATATCAGTACAATTCCCCTCTGTGCTGTTTGGCAACGGCGGAATGACGGGTGTCATTTATCATACGGACTGAAAGAGGCTGTGGGAAAAGGGATTTGAATTCTTCTGGAAGTGTGTGGACTCTCCTTAGTGGTGAATCATTAAACGGAGGAGTTTTTCAACAGGGATATGAGCAACTCCTCACGCTGGTACTTTGTACCCCCCCACCCCCCACCCCGTCTCACTGGCTGGCTCAATCATTAAATGTCTCAAAAATAAGATTTACTGCTTTTATATAAATTGTGAGGGGACGTAGCATTTAACTTGTAATTGGGGGATTTTGTCCTGCTGAATCCATTAAGTCGTTCTTCAGTCTTTTTGGTTTCAATGCTGTCTTCCTTGGTCATGCTTTGCAAGAATTATATTTAAGCTAATTTGAATTTACAAATTTGATAAGCATTGCATTTGTCAGTTTTCCGTTGTCCTGCTTAAGCATCGACATTTTCGTCTTCACCACACTGTTATTTTCTGCTCTCAGTCGAGTTGACTGGTATTTAAGATTTCTGCTTTATAAACATTTTGTGTTCCTTTGGATTTTTCTCTTCACTTGTCAGGGATGGTTACTATTTCCCACATTTTGAGTCGGGTGATCAAAGAAAACGACTTTTGATAGGCTGTCACCAGCTGTTCAAATGCACTGGCAGAAATAAACGTGTCAAGCTTTAACTTATCCTCAGAAAAACATACTTCTAACCCCTGCTGCTCTAATTGAGTGTAACTCCCACAAACCTGTGAACACACATGCAAAACTGAGTAGATCATAAATCAGGTTTCTATAGACAGCCACTGCCCCTACCCACCCCCAAACCTACAACACACACAGATACAAACACACACCCCAACCCTGCCCCTCCCACAGTCTCCCTACTGGTTTCCAAGAGTTGGCTGGAAATCAACATTTTCTTTATATTCCTGTACCCACCGTCCCAACTTTATTTTTTTTTTCCCTCTCTCTCTCCATGTGAAAGTTACTTGAAGTCCTCATCAAACGAGAAGTGTCAATAAGGTATTGTATAGGGAAATGTGGGCTCGGTGTGTTTCAGCTGTCAGCAACTGTTAGCTGTCTCTCATGTGAGGATCACAAAGTTAAATGTGCTGTCAGCAAGTCCTCAGCTAGAAATAGACGTGTTGAGGTTAGCCTGAGAAGCGCCGCCACCCCCTGCTGCCCAGCAGAATGTAGATTTCATCAAACAATGTGAACACATTTCAAATCCGAGCATGAAGGTGTAATGAAGCACATTTTCAAGTTCCAAGGTGTCGGGATCAAAATGATCCGGAGCCTCCTCTTGCCTCTTGCTCTGTCTTATCCCGTGTATTAACGGCACATCTGATGTTGATGTTGTGTGCTGATATTTAGCTGGGAGGCTCCAGCCGTGTGCACCGCAGAGGTCTGGGCTGCCTCTCTTCATGCAGAGAGTAGTTTTATCTTGATGTTTTCTGAACCCGTGCTCTGAGTGCGTGACCTCTCCCAGAGGCCCAGAGTCCCGGGCCGGTATCTTGACATGTTAGCCTGCCACCGCCTACTAAAGAAGAGTGTAGATGCCCCTGAGGTAAATGAAAACATTTGGTTCTTGCCAGACCTGTTCACATCTCAGCTGGGCCACATGAGCTGGCAGGTGACGCGTGTACTGAGGAGAATCGGAGACCGCAGTGGTGGCCTACTTCTTTTCTCTCCACTCAGACCGCGCAGGCCACAACCCAGAAACACAGATGAATACAGCCCTGTGAAGCTGACAAAGAGTGACCTGCATCCAGGTGAAATTCAGACCGCATCTTACCCTTTTTGCGCCCAGGTGTCAGTTTCCTTCACCGCCACTGTGTGATAGTACGCTGCTTGATTATATCCGCACACCTTTTGGGTCAGTAGTTCGCCGCCGTCATGTCTTAACTTCACAAAATCCCCTTTTTCCGGCGTATTTCATCTGGTGCCTACCTGATCGTCCTCCTTTTTGTTCAGTCATTTTCTGAAACAGACTTGACATTGTGTCACCATCTCGCATCAACATCTGCAATTACCAGACAATTCACATTCAGGTCCCATAGGGAAGTATGATTGCAATTAAAAGCGCGGAGCAGATGTTAATTAAGTTAACTACTTGAAACTGGAAACAGCGACTGTTTTAAATGTTGTTACTTTTAACCTTGCACTTCTTTTTCACTTTAATTTATTTTTTGCAGCCCGGTACAAATTACAGTAATAATAATTTTAGAGAAACAATCAAGGTTTTTCTCTCTCTCTTTTTTTTTTTTTGTTTTTGTAGATTTTTTGGTTAAGTACTGAAACATAGCCTCAACAACTGATTAAATACAAAAAAAAAATAATAATAATAATAATAATTGCCTCTGCGAGGACGTGCAATTCTCTTATGGGCTTCTTTGCTGTTGGTAAACGTTGGGATGTTCTCCAGTTGACTTGAGGACTTGCAGTGGATAACGCTGCAGTTCATCGGGTTATTAAATCAGAGGGAATAACAGGCCAACTTCTGGCCATTCTAGTGATTGATGAGCCAGGCTTTATTTGCTGAGGCGGTGTGTTTGTTCCTGTGTAATTGTCTACCAGATGGCTAAGTTAACTGTTCTTAAATGCCTTCAGACCTGCAGGGGTCCTGGGTCTTAACATTTTCCCTGCTAATGACATTATGCCTTGAAACATCTCATTGTTTTTTTCTCTTCTTCTTCTTTGCTTTTCTGATCTCTAATGTTCGGGATCAAAATGGCTTTGCGAAGGCATTTAGTTCAAATTATTTCCCTCTGTATGATTCTGTTTTTAATTTGTTCAAAGTAGCTGTTTTGAAGTTGCTCTGTTTGGTTAATTCCTTTGCAAAAAAAAAAAAAAAACAAAACAAAAAAAAAAACAACCCACTCGAATTCGAACAGAGATGAGAGAGAGAGAGAGAGAGAAGCAGGACTCCAGTCTACCTGTGAGGAGTCAGATTGGAGGAGAAAATGGATCTAGGTGGCAGTGCAAGTCATCAATCACAGCCCCTCAAGGGGAGCTGCAGCTAAAGCTGCTCTGAAGTGCTATCTGTCAGCTGCTCCGATCCAGTCGGGGCGGGAGGGGGTGGGGGATGGAGGGGGGACCAGAGAAGGGGCCATATCAACACCCATCAGCTCATACTCAGCCCACAACTGCCATGTAAACATGTGCTGGTACTCCTGTTAAAAAAACCTCCCTGTCCCAGTTCGCGAGGTCGGGCCTTCTGGTTGGCGAGGAGCTGATGTTCGTCAGAAAGATGTCTCCGGATGCCGCCCTTCCCCTGATGGGGTTTTGATTGTTACCAGTGTTGGGTGGTTCGTTTGTAATTTAAAAAGTGAGCGCACCGTTTGTTCCTCCTGCTCTCCTCCGTCCCTCCCATCCCAATCCTGAATAAAGCCACCAAGTGCTTCTCTGCCGATGTCGAGCCTCGTCTGTCGATACCTCTCAAGATGGATAGTTGTTCTGCATGCTTATTGATTCGGCACAGGCCAGAGATATAAGTATCATTTGTCATTTCTGGAATTATTTGGAGTCCTAGTTAAAACCCAGAGAGTGTGTGTGTGTGTGTGTGTGTGTTTGGGGTGGGGGGGGCTGGTGGTGGCCGTGCCTTGGGGGGTGGGGGGTAGTTGGAGGGGGAGTAGCAAGTTGTCTGAGCTTTGATGAATGACTGCACGGGTTTTTGGTTTTTACTGCGAGCGCCGGGGCCCTTTAGCTGCTATTTGCTTTCACCATAGTCCAAGAAAAACAATGCGATGGGTCCAAGGACTGAGCAGCATCGTCCTGTCATGTAGCGCAGCACAGCGAGCAGGGTGGTCCCGGCAGAAGAGTCGGGAGGAGGGTGGGCCTTTTCCAAAAGACCCAGTAGGTTGCGAGCCGTCCTGCTGCTCTGTGGTCCCAGCTGACGGGGCCCCCGACAACACATGCTATGAATTTGAATATTTACCGATCGGAAACGGCAGTGTAACGACAAACAGATTTTTTCTTGTTTTTAATTTTAAGAACAGCACGCACCAGGGAAGTGGAGGGATGTTGTTTGGTAACAGTAGCTCCGGCGTCTCCCCTGTGACTTTGATTATGTCCTCTTATGGGCTCCAGGCCAGAGGCAGAGCTGGCTTCATTACTGTATGGATCATCTTTTAAGACCATTTAAGATCAACGAGCGCTATCGCCGCTAATGACACAGACTCTGAGAAGTTCATTACGCTCAAACCCTTTGATTCATTCAGCTGAACAGTCAGCTATCAGAAACGTGAGCCGCACAGATTCCTGCTCCTCTTTTGTTGTTGTTGTTGTTTTCTTTCGTTTTGTTTTGCGAATTCAAGGAAATGGTTTTCGAGTTGGACTTGAAAGTTCACGTTTTTCAGAGTTTAGCAGGAGGAAAAAGTGTTTAACAGAGAAACATGTTTAACAGCAACAAAAGAGGAAAGAAGAGGAACCACAGACACACGAATGACAAGTAATTATTTCCCTTGTCCATCAAACTGTGTTTTGATGCAAGGATGCGATCAAACATGATATGAACAACTTCAAGCCTTCAAGTGAAAATGATTCTTGAATCGTGCAAAACGTGCAAATGCACACACACACACACGCACATACACACACACATACACACACACACACACACACACACACACGCACATACACACACACACACACACACACACACACACACACACACACATTGGGCAGGGCAGCCTTTTGCCTGACCAATATTATTGCTACAGCTTTTCAATGCTAGATGACCATTGTGTATTTGTTTCCATTTTAGCTTGCCAAAATGTCTTCTCACAGCAGGACAGGGATGCAGAGAGAGACAGAGCGACAGCTTTGTGTGTCTTTTTTTTATGGTGTCGTTGTTGTTGTGAATATCCCCATATGCAGCGGGCTGACCGGCTGCCCCCCAGCCTCCCCGTGCAGCCGTCAAACAGGACAGTGCATCAGGCCTGCGATATTCTCATCACTTGTCCTTTCTCACACAGAGCAGAGCAGGCTTCCACCAGGCCTTGGAGAGAAAAAACAAAACACAAAAAAGCTGAAATGCCCTGAAACACAAAGAATACTTTTATTATCGTGCTCTGGTTTCTGCAGAAGCAGCATAATCGGAGCTACATAAAAAAACAACAACAAAAAACTGTAGAGTTTAAATAATTAAAAGCAATCACAGTGATACAGCGCAGTTTTAAGAATTCATCTAAACACAGTTGGCACTGTACGTCGTGAAAGAGGGTATTTGCATTAGTAGGGCAGCTTCTCCATTTTGTTTGCCAGAGCAGTGAGAGGACAGACAACAGAGGCTCTGCTTAATCCCTTTGGAGAACTAGTGCATGAATTGATATATCCTCTCTCTCTCTCTCTCCCTCCGTCTCTCTACCCTCTTGCTAATGTCTTTCCTAGAACTTGAACAAACAGCTTGTGCGTGTAGGACATATAAGACAGATGTTTAGGATTACTTTCACCTCATTGCTCTATTGTGTGCACTTTAAGGGAGCTCAGCTGATGTGGAATGCCACTCATTCAGGGCTCCGTGCTCCTACAGGGCTTCCTCCTGTTTATCAAAGTGCCATCTGCACTCAAGACAGAACAACGAAATTTTTTAAGATGTTAGCGGCGGTGGACTCAGTGACGCCTAAAAGAAAAACAAAAAAAAAACCAATAAAACACCGGTTCAAAGGTTAAAACCAACATGGCCGAGTATGTAACTGAAGACTGTCAATGTTTAGTTTCATGTGAGGATTCATTTCTGTTTGTTTCTGCCTTTAAAGAAAGAAAAAACAACAACCCCCCCCCCCCCTCCAAACACACCCCCTTGTCTCCCCACTCATCTCATCTTGTGTTTACAGATGTAGAAACAGAACTGGCCAGGCAGACGTTGATATTGTTGAGGGGGTGACATTATCTTTTAGCAGAGTACTTATCTAATCTGGCTGCTGTGGGAAGCAGGAGGAAGTGGCTGTGGGACAGAGGCCGGTGATGCTGCATCTTTAATTACCATTGATATCGCAATAGAGAAGAGAGCAGCGTAGCCAGCGGGGGGAGGGTGGGTTATGGTGGTGGTGGTGGGAGGGATAAAGGGGAGGGGGGGGCTGAGCTGAGAGAGGGAGAAGACCCGTGTTCACTTTTTAATTAAGGCTCCGTAGTGTAACTCGTCAATGTACATTATTGGAAGAATGAACGTCAATGCCATTGCTTTTTCTCCCCCTCCTTTATCTCTGTCAATGATTCAAAGACATGATTTATGGTTCGTCTCCGTCTTTCAGGATCATCCATCAAGCGCTGGCTCTGCCGCAGCGCCACCCGTTGTAAATCATTCTGAAAGCCTGTCACTCATTTCCATTAACCGTTCCTCTGTCGCTCTGGTCTCCACCTCCCTCAACCTCCTTTTTTTTTTTTCTTCTTTTCCCTCAGCCCCCTCCCCTCCTCCTTCCTTCCTTCCTTCCCTCCCCCTCCTCCTCCTCCTCCTCCTCCCTGCTTCCACCTCTCTCTCCTCCCCCTCGGCACACAACCTACAGCCACACAGGGTATCAGTTCCGTTCTGCTGCTTCGTCCGCCTACCTTCTTTTCAATAAATTAACCACTTTCTCCCATGCAATGAATAAAACGGCTGCACAGTCGTCTCGCGACTCGGCACCTACTCCTCCTCCATTACAGCCGAACACCTTGGAAATGTCACGTCGCTGACTCGTAGGCTAAATGAGGATATAGCACAAAGAAAATATTTTTGTTGCGCTGACTTTTCCAGTGGCAATATTTGAACAGCTCTGATATGTTTGCGGCCTGCTATTAACCAACATATTTCCCACATATGCAGGGCTTTGGTTTTATTAGGTTTCCCTTATTGTAGGTGACTCCAGGATAATTTGGCAAAACGTGAGCACACAGCATCAACTCGACTGTTTTTATTTTTATGCATTCACTCTGAGAAGGGCTGCATTCAGCTGTTAATGGAAACAATATTATGTCTGTAATTATTACATGTAGTAAAAGCAGCACTAAGTGGGCAGTCCTGCCGTTAAATACTGTTGGTTTTCTGTAAATTCTACCAGTAGTTTAATTCATACGCTCACACAATGACTGTAGTCTTTAACCAGTTTTTATTGAAGCAGGTCTTACGAACAGAAATAATTGGCTCAATGGAGTGACTGTCAATCTCTTACAATGGTTGATGTGGCTTCTCTGGGGAGCCCAATTCACTGGCTTCTTTTTTCATTCTAATCAACATCTAGATATCAACACAGCAGAATACCCACAAACAGCAGAAAGCCTGTTTCAAGGGGAAACTTTCAACTATTGGGTGCCAACACATTTCAGTATTTGGGCAGCCATTGTTCTCAGAATGGGCTGTCAAAGTGACAGTGCACACCAGGCAAATCCAGAAGTTTGCACTTTTCAGAAAACAGCGGGCCCTAATCATTTTGTGGAGGACACTTGACAACAAATTTGCCATTAAAATGAATCTGAATAGGAGGGAGCGGGCTGTTTTGAAGCATTTCTGCCTCTCTTACTGTTGCACGTCTTGTCCCACAGAGCTCCAGGTTTGGCGGGCTTCGCTTCTCTCCCTTTATGCTTGCCATGAAGCAGCCTTTGGTCCCGCTAGAAGCTGACAGTACCACGCTTCAGCTGCAAATTCACTCTGTAGCCTCATTGTATTTAATGAACGGAAAAAGTGGCAATCTACTATTAATGAACTTGGAGTATAAAAAATAAAAGAAAAGCCTCCCTTTGCTAAAAACTGCATAAAACTGCTTGTACAAGGAAAGCTTTGGCTGGAACTCATCCAGGATCTAATGAAAGATCCATACAGGCACAGAGTTCGTGAAATGCTGATTGTTTTAATAGAATACACACAGACTCTTCCAGCTGCACGATCAGATTTATAAGGGCCTGACCTTGATGGAGGGCTGCTGTTGTTTGGGAGGGCCGGCGTTTAGGGTTCATGCAAAGTTTATGATGCAGGGACTGTATGTTCAGTATATTCAGCCACCGATCTCAGGGGAGCACTCAGTGCACGACGGTCCACGGGGGGGAAGAGTGAGGCTGCCTGTTTTTGATACTACAGTATCATATCATGAAACCAAACACGTGATCGGAAGGAAATGATAGACCGAATTAATATTAAAGACAATTAAATCCCTCATATTGCCCCTCAGACGCGGCATAAAACAGAATCATGTGACCCTTTCCAAACATCACACAATGACTGATCGGGAATCGAGAGGCTGTTTACTTAGCCGAGCGGCTGGGCATGAAAAACAACCAACATGTTAGGTACGTGGGCGCGTAGGGCATCATACCTTTCACCCAGTATCCCATAAAACCAGAACAAAGGCCTTATGTGTGCGAGGCAGTGGTCCTTTAAACGATGGCCCACTTTCCTCCTCGCTGCCACGCAAACATTCCTGACTGACATTCAATCAGGGAAATTTGAACCGAAGCAAGATGGTCTTTTATTAGTACCACCCTGTTTGCTCGACTGGTCAGCTCCAATATGCGAAGCGATTTGAGTGGCGTACTGTAAGATGATGGGTTCTCTCTCTGATAAGGGTGAATGAGGGGTAAACTGCTATTCTGCAGAAAGGAACCATCAGACCTCATCATGTCGCTCCTGGAGAGCCGTGTCACGGGCTCTTCAGAAACCAAGTGACAGAGCGGCACGAGGCTGCCCCCCCCCCCCCACCCGCCGACTCCCTCCCTTCACACACACACACACACACACCCTCCTCCTGCAAGTGGAAAATACACTGGAGCTGAAGCCGCCCTGCTTCTGCTCCACCAACTGGAACTTTGTATCAGTCAGGGCAGAAAAGATCATCTATAATCTGACAAATATACACTGAGGCTTTTAAGCCTCTTCAGTTGTAACGTCACCACACACACACTCACCAAATTGTTTATATTTACCTTTGCTTGTTAGCAGAAAAGGGCGAAGAGAAGGCAGTCACGTTGTGTGCAGTATTTTTTATTTTATTTTATTTTATATTTTGCTGTTTATACAAAACAGCCCGTTATAGCTTATTCAGCAGTCAATAATTTAAAGGGTTGGTTCACCCTAAATCACAGAATAACATATTTTCTCACTTACCTCTGGTGGCATCTGGCCAGGCAGACAGTTTGGGATCTTTTTTTGGCCAGCTTTGCAGATATATCTCTCTCAGAGATTTCAAATTATTTACTGCAGTAGGAACATCAAATTGTTAAAATTAGAAACTTTACTTCAGCAGTGTAAAAGCTGTGGCTGCTGTCAGTCTCCTTTCTTTTCATTGTTAGATTATCATTCATGCATTAACTTGCAAATCAGTGCATCATATTTTATAAACCAATCAATTGTTATCATGTGAAAAGTAACTCCCAGCTACAGAAGTTAAATACAGGTTCCAGAAAGTATGACGGGAAGTTGTAAAGTTAAAGTGTAAACATAAAATGGAAATATTCAGGTAAAACAGGTGCTGCAGTGTTTGAGTAATTGAATGACGAACTACAAATCAGCATTTTCTGCAAGTGTTAAATCAGGATGAGCCTTTTCGTGTCGGTAGCCTCGATGTATGACTTTATATAAAATATACAAACACATCAGCTGGGCTGCGTTATGCTGGTTTGGCGGAGCCCTGTCAGACAGGGTGAGAGTGGTGTGTGTGTGTGTGTGTGTGTGTGTGTGCGTGCCGATGCTGATAGGAAACCCTTTGGTGAGATGCAACACCAGGCAACTGCATGTGATGCGGCGG
The DNA here is from genome assembly GCF_900963305.1 of Echeneis naucrates. Taxonomy (NCBI): domain Eukaryota; kingdom Metazoa; phylum Chordata; class Actinopteri; order Carangiformes; family Echeneidae; genus Echeneis; species Echeneis naucrates. The sequence continues at coordinate 2,647,766 of NC_042517.1, forward strand.
CTGTGGCACGTTTAAAGTGATGACTTAGGTGCCGGAGTGCAGATTGCAATGCTCTCCCACCGCTCACTTCCAATTAGGCAGCAGGCCGACTGATGCGTCTCGGAGCAGAAGCTTCTAGTAGGCATCAAAAAGAGCAGCTCTGCTCTGTGACATCATGGAGGGAAGGGGGCTCCTGGAGCTAATCAGGGCAATCTGATGTGGCTCAGTAAATATCATGATTAGCCTCCGTCCAACAAACAAGGACAGACGTTTTGGAAATATCCACGTTTGTATCATTAGATTAAAAAAAAAATAATAATAATAATAAACAACAACAACAACAAAAAAACAGCCTGATAACTCAAACTGAACATGCTCAGAGTGGCTGTCTTTGGATATTTCTGTGTTTCTCCGTGTGTTGACTGTGAATCGCAGAGTTTTCTGTATTTTTAGTTAACAGAATGTTGGTTGTGAAAACATTTTTGATTAATTGCCATAATTATTGTGATCATTTTTGCCCAAATGAACAGCCAGATGGCAGGATATGGTGTCATATTTGCGATCCTATCATATTAATCTGGCTCTGGGTCCATCTGAGCACATTGTGCCATTTGCTGTGTTCACAATCTGTCCTCAAGTCGTCCATGTCTCTCTTTTATTTTTTTAAATATTATTTCTTTTTCTTTTTTTTTGCTGCAAGTTTCTATTTGATTATATTAGACTATTAAATATTAAAGTTGAGTGTGTATTAAAGCAAGGCATTTATCTGCATGAATAGCTTGTGTTTAGTGAAGTAAGTAATGCGCTTTAAGTAACATCTCCATCATGCATACAAAAATTCACATGAGTGTTTCCATCTCATGGTTTTGTCGTCGCAGCCTCAGAAAGATCCAGCAAAACCACTTTGTGGGGTTTCATGGCTGCTTTCAACGCACTTTTCATTATCTAACCTCTTTATCTTGAACGCAGCGTGCACCGAAACACTCTATCACCGTACACAACGCGATATAGACTTAGTTGCACGTGTGTCTGCAGAGTTTTGAAGTCCTTTCAGGACATGACTGGAGTGATTTAACAGCAAAGTGTTGAAATGAAATAATGGGTCAGATGGGAACTAATGACACATTCCTATTTAAAAGGCAAGTCAAAAACTATTTCATTCTGTGATATCAATTAACCTCCAGACAATTTTTTTTTTTTTTTTCTTTTTGTCAAAGAGAGCAGACTGAGTGTGATTGTTCTCTCTTCACTCTGCAGTGTCCTTGGGCTTGGGGAGACTGTTTCCTGACAGGGAACAATGAAGAGAGAGGTGTTTACAGATCTTTTACAGATGGCTCCGGGGCTCAGAATTAACTCTTCACCATTCCTCATGTGATTCGGTTCAGAATTAACTTCAGATGTGTCATCAAGACTATCATCAGGATGTCTGACAATGTGTCTGTTTGATCTTGACGTGCGCTGCTGACTGAGTTAGTCAGATATCACTGTCAAATATTAAACCTTGTGGCATGTGTGTCTCATTCTAATGATAGCTCACATCAGGGTGACTTTTTAGAAGAACGCACCATCCTGTTTCCGACATTACAGTCACAAAAAAGAGCATTTTAACTTTTTGAATCGCGTCTCTGTACGCCGAGTACTTTTTGACTGACATTTCACACCTATTTATAACAGCAGACGAGCGCAGCCGCTTAAGTGTCGTTAAATGTACGGACGCAATTAACTGGGCACGTTGCTTACATGTGAGTGAAAACAGAGAGGGGAAGCAGATGAGCCAGCTTGGGGATTTTATCAGTGATCCTGACCTGCGTTGTTAGCTTGTGCTCTGCCTTTCCAGCCGGCCTTCTTCTCTTCCTTTTTTTTTTTTTTTTTTTTTTTTTTTTACACGGCATAAATCCGGGAGATGAAAATGTCATGGAGCAGGTTCATTTTGCAAAGAGGTTTTGATTGCCATGCGCATGTAATTGATTGTTCCAAGGACAGGGGGAAATCTAGAAATGTCATAACAGTCCTGCTTAGGTTGGTCCCACCGCTGGGCAATCAATGAGAAGTAAAAAGAGATATTGATTTGCGAGCAGCAAAAACTGTAGCTTGAGACAACCAGAGAGCGCTGGGGAAAGTGGCACAGACATGCAGACCTGTCACTGGCACCTATGAATTACCCAATCTCCTCTGAAGATAGTGTTACCTCGGATACTCACCAAGTCCTGCATTGGGTATTGCAGCTGTCCATTAGCTAAGCTCTTCAGGCCGCTAACGCTCTGTGGCTTGTCAGATTAATGAAGGAAATGTTGACCTTCCAGGGGATAAACGTTGATGTTCTCACCGTTACAAAAGTTTCTACTGGCGTGTTGATATTGGAAACAGAACGCCCTTTCACAGCTGGCAAACACATCTCCAAAATGATTGACACATTTTGAATAGACTCACTTGCAACACAGGATGGGGTGAGGAGGAGGTGGGGAGGGAGGGAGGAAGCGTTGTGCTCTATGAAGACGTTGCTTAAAGTTGAGTTGTAAATGTGCTGCCATGTAAGCATTTAATACCAAACCAGTTGAGCCGCACGCTGCAAAGCAATATGGCAGTTAATGTAACGTACGATTTCCGAACCCCTTTCGCCGAGATGTAGTGGAAAGAAAAAAGAAAAAAGTCATTTGGCTCAGAAACAGGCTGCTGCTTCTGTAAATCCAGGCCCTGCTATGCCAAGAGTCTGTTCTAACGGATAAAGGTTATAAACACTTCAGCTGCCTGATTTATGATGGACACCTCAGGTTTTTTGACCTTTGCATATCTCTGTCTGAAGATATAAATTTGTAGTGACACAGATTGGAAGCTTTACAGCACTTTATGACATGCTAAATCTCAGGCAGGCATGCCAGCCTCTTGTTTTTTAACAGCTAGTTAGGCCGGGAGTCGCCTCATGTGGACTCTGACACAACATTTCTAACACGGGCATTTCCTTCTGTTTTATTTTAAAGTCCTGAAAAGCTCGAAAAGTGCTTGCTGTTATTCACCTCTCTATTTTCTTATAATGTAGGTCTTATACTTTAAATGACCTTTTTTTTATACTTGACTTGAACTTGAGATTTATATAATGATCAGTTGTAGGTGTTGTCATTGTCCTTGAGTCTGATCTTGCATTAAAGCGTAATGCAGCTTGGCGTGGTGGCGGCGGCGGCGGCGGCGGCGGCGGCGGCGGCGGCGTTGTTACTGTGGCAGGCCGAGATCTGGCTGGCATAGCGCGGTCACAAATGGTGTGAGGTGCAGAGTTAGACATGCGGATATCTTGAGGTGATTCCTGCCAGAAGGTTAATTGGTGCCTCTGGATGTCTGCAATTTAGGCCATCTGATAGAAAGCCATACACAGCAGGAGGGGCGGCTGTTAATCTCTGTCAATCCCATCCTCAAATACCAAGATAAGGCTCCAACATTCACATTAAAACTGACACAGCTGCATGCAGGTGGCTGTTTCCTGTGCTTTGTGTAATGCACGCTTGCTTTACTAATAGACCAGGTCCTGGGTATGTATCTGTGAATCTTAAGGTACATAAAATATGCAGGAAATAGCCATTACATGATGGCGTATACTAGAAACGAGCCATTTCTATTTAACCACCACTGAAGTGGAAAAATGCTCATCTCCCCACTTTGGTGCTCGTTCCTTACCGGCCCTTCAGTTTTAGTGATGACTTTGAAGAGAGAGGACATCAACTGGGAGCTTGTCATAGCCATTGGTGTTCCTTCACTGTGAATACTATATATAAGACTATAAATAAAACATACCTCTGTGCTCTTGACAACTCTCTCCCTCAGCATCAAGGGTGTTTTGGAGGCCATCACTGATCTCACTTGGCCAATCAAAACATCTCTCTTGCGGTGGATCAAGGTCACAGCACACTGGGGCTCTTGGATTAGTGTGTGTGTGTGTGTGTGTGTGTGTGTGCGTGTGCAGGCTCTTGTTCATGAGGCCCCATTCTCCATGTTTGTTTTGAAAGTCCGAATCCCATCTCCATCTCCATCCATTAGCTGGCAAGCAGTTCACCTCCAGGGTTTCTCTTGAGGCACTTTTGAAATATTGATAAAAAAAAAAGTCTTATTTTCAGAAGGCAAAGAAGAGAAGACGTTCTACGGGCCGCCCAGTGTGGGACTCCTGAGTGCTCGGCTTCAGCCGTCCCCTCATGGAGTGCCCTCTATTCAGAAAAGAAATATTAACCACATGAAATGCATAAGTGCCTGGACAGGGCTGTTATGTCCTATTCATATTTAACTCCGAGCACATCTGCCACATCTCTCCCAAAATGCACATTTCCCCTCGCATGACTATGAGGCGGAAAATATCTCAGATATGTGACAACACTGACAAACTGCATTTATTGCCGGATGTCTTGAAAAGATATGCAAACATTGGTTGTGATAGTGCCGACGTGGGTTTCTGGGTGGTTAGATTTAGATTTAAAATGATCTGAAATAGTTATTGTCAAAAGGGACGTTTTAATCTTCTGCAGTCGTGTTTGTATGATGTGGAGAAGGCCTCGCAGTCACATGAACAGCCCCCTGTGCTGACTCAGAGTTTCCACTAATTGGATGATGGGAAATGTGTCAATTAGAAAAACTGTTGTTTAATTATCTGTTAATTGAAGCAATAATGTTTGTGCTCTATGAGTTAGGAGAACGAACAGGTGAATAATGAAAGAAGTAATTGCTGTTTATGAGACTGTCAGAGAAAATATAATGACGTGACAGATTGCCAGTAATCTTTTGAAATTTTGTATAATTGTCTAGTTTTAACGCTGATAATTGAATCAGCTTTTCCACCAGCACGATCAGCATCTTCATCAGCATCAGCATTTGCAACATATTTTTATTTTGTTGTCAACAAACTCGCTCTCTCGGTGCTGAAGTACTGAATATTGAAATCCTGTGACAGGGGCTAAATGTCCTCTAAAGTCATCCTTCGTCATCTTTCTCAGTCAAGCACTTTAATTTATTGGCAGAGCAACGCGAGGCATTAGAATATCTGCATTTGTCTGAAGCCATTCCTCACATGTAGCTCCAGGAAGACTGAGATGCTATCCAGAACAGAAGGCTTGCATTTTCATTTCAGCCTTGTGACATCCATAATCACTGCGGAATAGGTCATTTGCAATAACACTTAACAAGAGAATCAATTTCATTTTGTCACTCAGTGGCCTGTGATTGTTGTAAACATCGCAACTTGAGGCCAGAAAAACCTTGGACACAGCACTAAGTCAATGGTGTGTCGTGAATCACATGGCGATGTTGCAGGAGCAGCAGTCTGTTAGGAAAGACATTATGTCCAGCTACACGCTCCAACCTCCCAAGGCTCAAAGCAGCCGTTATTGTGTTTCCTTAAATGGTTTCCTACCCCCCCACAAAAAAAAGATTTCATGTTGAATGGAGGTTTTCTAAAGATGTTGTTCTACTCGATGTTTTCCAGTCATTAATTTCCATGTGTCTTCCTTTTCCAGTGTACGTGCCCGACGAAGACGCCGCTCTTCAGGATGCCATCACAGAAGAAGATGGCGAGAACGACGCTCAGACCGAGGAGGAATGCTCGGAGAAGACCAGCCCCAAAGTGTCCGAGGACAGAGAGCTCGACAACAAGAGCACCAACACGTACAGCAACCAGAACTCTCCCATCAGTGTCCTTTCCAATCAGGAGGCAGAGCTGGAGTCACGCCTTAGCGACAGCAGCGACAGACTCTCAGACTTCAAAACCTCCTCGCCTCCCGAGAGCCAGAGGGACGACGAGAGTCGCAGCTCGAAACACAAGGAGGAGACGGGAAGCAGCTTGGAGAAAATGAGGGCAGCCTATGCAAACTTCCTCTCTGATTCCTACTGGACGGGGATAGGAATGGACTTGAAAATGGCCAAAAACACCAGCAAAGCCAACTGCGACAGCACCAACGGAAGCACCAAAAGCGAGTTTGACTGGCACCAGGACGCGCTGTCCAAGACCTTGCAGCAGACGCTCTCCCCAAAGCCCGTGTCCAAACCCAACCTCTTCAGCTCCGTCCACTTGTACAGACAAACCACCAAACCCTGCGGCTCTGTGTTCACGGGGGCCAGCAGGTTTCGCTGTAAGGACTGTAGCGCAGCCTACGACACTCTGGTGGAGCTGACGGTCCACATGAATAAGAGCGGACACTACCAGGACAACAACCACAGCAAGCAGAGTAACTCCTCCGCCTCGTCCTCCAAGTCGAGGAAACGAAACTTGCAAGATATGGAAGGGAAGGAGGACGCGCAGAAAGTTTTGAAGTGCATGTTCTGTGGCCACTCTTTTGACTCTCTTCAGGATTTGAGCGTCCACATGATTAAAACGAAGCATTACCAAAAAGTGCCTTTAAAAGAGCCCATCCCAGTAATCACACCCAAGTTGTTGCCACCAGCAAAGAAACGGGCCTTTGAAACAGCACGACCCTGTTCCCCCGACTCGACGACCGGCGTGTCCGGCTACGCCGAGGCGCAGCGGGCCGCCGCCATTTCAAACGCCAACAGCAACCGCTACGGCTATCAGAACGGAGCGAGCTACACGTGGCAGTTTGAGACGTGCAAGTCTCAGATTCTCAAATGCATGGAGTGTGGAAGCTCTCACGACACCCTCCAGCAGCTCACCACGCACATGATGGTGACCGGACATTTCATCAAAGTCACAAATTCAGCCTCTAAAAAGGGTAAACAGCTAGCGCTCGACCCCCTGGCCGTGGAGAAGATCCAGGGGTTAGCCGAGCCGGCTGCCAGCGACACAGAGGGGGAGAAGGTGTCTCCAAAAACCGCCTCCCCCGGGGGGAGTGAGAAGGACAGCCAGGGGGAAGGTACGTCAGACAAAATGGAAGACACTGACACTAAAGATGGCAAGCAAGAGAGTGAAGATCAAAAGGCAGCCAATGGGGCTTTTAAGTACCCTTATCTCCGTGAGGAGGATCTTGAACAAGACTCAGGTGGAGGAGGGGACATTCTTAAATCTTTAGCCAACACAGTGGCCTCCGCCATCAATAAAGCTCAGACGGGGACGCCAAGTTGGAGCGCCTACCCGAGCATTCACGCCGCTTATCAGCTCTCTGGCATCATCAAAAGCGCCCCGCTCTCTGCGTCTCCCCCAACTCAGCTAAAGCAGACATTTAACCACAAGCTGAGGCCGATTGCCCCAAAGGGGAAGTTGTACCACGGTGCTGTGGGAGTTGAGGCTCCCCAGGGACAGCATCAAAATGTGGACATCAAAAAAGAAAAGGTCGGCATTAGCGATGGTAAAGTAAGCCAGAATATTAAGTTTGATCTGGTAGAGCACGATGACAGCGATTGTCAGGATGATTCCTCTTCCTCTTCAAAGCTCGATACAGACTGTGTGAATGAAGGGAGCGACGCGATCAAAGGCAAGTTGAGCCCAGATTTCTCTGACAGAGGCAAGACGCCGAGCCCGTCTGTCAGCAATGGCCGCAGCACTACTTCAGAGCCTCTCAGTGACACTCCGGATATGCTCGGCATAAACCCTCTTAGTGCGCTGCAGTCAGTCCTGAACAATCATCTGGGCAAAGCAAATAAGCCCAATAACTCCAGAGTAGATAAACTATCTGCCCACGCTCAGTCTATCTTCGCGGACGTCAACCGCAGCGGCGACAAGCCGGCTCTAATGCTCGGAAATCCTCCGAGAAGTAGGCCCGATAACTCCTTTCTGTTTGTTAGCGACGACCAGCCGATAGACCTGACCAAATCTAAACACAGCAAGCCGAGTTCGGCGCTGCTGCAGCCGTCCGCCCCGATTCCGCAGAAGTACGCTCTGTCCGACATAGCCGACATGGTCAAGGTTCTTCCGAAAGCCACGACGCCGAAACCCTCCATACCGCCGAGGATCCCGACGATGAAACTGGAATCAGACGTCAGGCGCTTCGAGGACGTGTCCGCCGAGGTGTACTCCGTCCACAAGCGCAAAGGCAGACAGTCCAACTGGAATCCCCGCCACCTCCTCATCCTGCAGGCCCAGTTCGCCTCCAGCCTTTTCCAGACCTCTGAAGGGAAATACCTGCTCTCTGACCTCGGCCCTCAGGAACGGATGCACATCTCCAAGTTCACTGGATTGTCCATGACCACCATTAGCCATTGGTTAGCGAACGTAAAATACCAACTGCGCAAAACCGGAGGGACCAAATTTCTGAAGAACATGGACACGGGCCACCCGGTCTTCTACTGCAATGACTGCGCTTCCCAGTTCAGGTCGCCCACCACCTTCATTTCCCACCTGGAGTCCCACCTCGGCTTCCAAATCAAAGACATGTGCAAAATGCCGGTGGAGCACCAGACGAAGGTGGAGGAGCCAGAACTGTCGAAGGTCCTCAGTGTCAGGGCCACGGAGGCTCTAGTCACAGACGAGGACGTTGACTCAAAGTTCAAATGTAAGCTCTGCTGTCGGACATTTGCCAGTAATCACGCGGTCAAACTCCATTTGAGTAAAACTCACAGCAAATCCCCCGATAACCATTCACAATATGTGGAAATGGACAAAGAGTAGTTTCTTTCTCTCATGTTATTGTCACTTTTTTTCCTCCCCCCTTTTTTAATTTTAATACACGGGTCAGATATTTCAAACCATTTTCCAATTATCGTTGTGTAGTGTGCGTCATTATTAAACATTTCATGGAGTACAGCAAAGACACACTGGTTAGAAATTGTATAAGGAAACACTAAGAGATACTTTTGCACCCTGCTCAAATGCATCACCAGTAATGAAATGTATTACTGCTTGAAGAAACATAATTGCTGATGTTTGCATGCAATAGCCCCGGCTATGACTACTATTTATTTGTATGATATGTCAAGTTTCAATTGTATTTCAAAGACAAAATAATGAACTAATTGTTCTGTGATACAGTACACCTGCAGAAACGTGCAGCTGTTTGAACAGGTAGCCCCGACACACGACAACACACATGCAGACCTGTACAGTGTATCGCTATGTAAAGATCGTTTTGTGTTGCAATGATAGAAGAGAAAAGAAAAAAAAAAAAAAGCACTTTAATAAATGTTTAATCACCAGTTTAGACTCGGATTCTGTACATGACTCAAAAATAATTAGACGCTTTGGAAACAAGGATATTTCACATGTAAATATATTTTAGATGAAAACAAAGAAAAAAGTGTGTTTCATGCAACAAGGATAACAACAAGACAGCTGATACCTGTGATACCTGCACCTTTTTTTACTTATTCAAATAAAGAGTTAACATTTGATAAGAGCTTGTTTTTCTTATTTTTTTTTAAATCACATCTTTAATCATTTGTTTGTGAGGTTAGCAGCCCAAATATATTTTTATTATTAAGATATTCACTGAGACAAGTATAATTCAGCATGACTGATGAAACGACAATCGGTGCCTCACAAATACTAAGTAGATCGTTTTCTTGAGAGTTTCTCAGAAATATTTGTAAAAAAAAAAAAAAGGCACTAAATGGACACTTTTTTTTTTTTTTTTTTTTTGGCTCTATAATTAGAATGAAATTAGACTCTTCCTGGAAAGCATGAAGAAATCATCAGGAAAATATTCAGAAACTACAGAGACATGAAATCCTCTTAGGTTTAAATTGGAGAAGCTCTTGGAGACAAAAGGACAACATCACGCCGCATTGTCTTCCTCACCCTCTGACTTTTAGATACACCTCAAAGATATATCTTCTTGTCAGACTTTATTGCTTTCCCGCGAACGCCGCTGCTGTTGCTGCAAGATGGTATCATAACAATTAAACATATTTCCTCCAGCTCTATTATTTCAAGGCTATTAAAAATAATTGCCTTCTAAATTCATAAACATTTTATGCAATTCATCTCTTTTCAAGCAATCAAGTCCTCAATTACCTCCACCCATCAAATCTCTGTTTTATAACAGGCAACTGACATTTGATGGTAAATGGGAAAAAGCACATGGGCACTGTGGTGATTTGAATGCTGTGACACCAACTTGCCCCCTATTGTTGGAAATGAGCAGGCAATCACGTTGTTCATCAGATGACTCCTAATGCAGTTAAAGTATTCAGCTATAATTTCTCCCCGCATTTATAATTACTGTCAAAGACCACACACCTCAGTGAGCAGATTAAAGCTATAAATTATTTAGTGCCTTTCTTTGCCGATGGATCTCTGATTTGTCTGTAGGGCCATTATGTTTTAGAGGAGCAACTTACTCTAAATTGAAGCAAGCATTGTTCTCAGGCTGCAGAGGGAGGTGTGTGTGTGTGTGTGTGTGTATGTGTGGGGGGGTGTATACACACACACACACACACACACACAAAAAAGACAATGAATGCTACACAAATTTTATGGTTTCTGTTGAACATTTATTTTGTTCGGCTTATTTTATTCTGTGCTGCAGCTCTCTCCATGTGTAGATCCAAATCATTATTCAGAGCATACATGGACTACAGGCACATTTTTGAGGATTCAGCACAAGCTAGTAGACGTTCACCCAAGGCTAACCAGAGAAAAATGCTATCATCAGTGCAATCACAGAAGGAAATTAGTTGTCTCTGACCATAATTTGTCCTAATAAGTCAAAGTCAATGTGGGATTTATTGTGAGTACACAAAAGTGTTACATAGCCGTGCAAACTTTTGTAAGGTTAACACGGTTCTAATGGAACTATCGCCGTTTATTTGAAGGTGGAAGAAGCTTCAGTTTCTTGCAGTCATAACGCTCTCTAATGTGAATGCATGAGTTATTAAACACTGATATACTTCAGGTAACGCAGGTAATTAAGTGAAATAAACCTGTAATTCTTTTGATGCTTTATATTAATTCATTTTGGATGTTTGCATATTAACACAGTTAATCGCACTGCGCATCTAACACGTCATGGCTAATTACAGATTACAGCTTTCTGCAATTACACATACAACACACACAAACAGGCGCACAACACAGACACACAATCTTGGCTTTAACCTGATTGATTGTGATGAGCATTATGCACAGTAACGCATCCTCATACATGGAAACACAGACAACATTTAAAAGAACGTAAACATAAACATGAATTTTTTTGTGGCATTAGTCAGAGCGGTGAGCAGATGACACAGTCATGAAGCTTCACTGCCTCCATCGTCCCCCTTAATGAAAACGAAAAAACTAATAAGAGAAAAAGGCATACGGTCGTGACCCCAGACCTTTTTACTTCCAAAGAAATAAAAGCCAATCAGAATCAACGACCCACACCATCATTCATTATTTTCATTATTAAAAATGATTGATTTCCAACAAGTCTGGTTGTGAGCTTGTTTTGAAACGCGTTAAGGCCTCAGAGATGACTCGGCCCATCAGAGGAGCTTTTCATTTGTCCTGTCGTGGAGTTATTTTTTTTTTTTTTTAAACAGTCCTATTAGCTTTGTTGGAAAATGAAATTACGCACATAAGTACACTTGCACTTGCAGACGCAGTGAAACCCGACCTTGGCAAACTTGACGCCAGCTCGCGTTTGCAAATCCTCTGTCAATCTGTCATTAAACATGCTATCAAATAATGATAAGTGTACGCCGCTTGCTTGCACTGGCGTGCGTTTCCCTGATGCTGATGTGCTGTAATAGGGCCAATGTGCATGAGAATTTGCCTGCTTGGATACACACAAAACATTTACACTGTGCCTGACTTTGCTTCGCCCTGTGCCAGACAAGCATGGATTCTCTGCATCATCTGGCCTGTAAACTGGAGGAGGAGGGAGGGATGAGGAAGGGGGGGGGGCTTCAAAATGTTCATCACACAGCAGCAGCAGGGTAATGACTAGCTCGTGTGTTTAATGAAGGGCTTTAGAACTTATAGCTATAATGACCCACATCCCAACTCCCTTTTCTCCCATTTATTCTCCCCAAAGTCCTCAGGTTATTACGTCCCTCTGAGAAATATCCCAGAAAGAGCATTACATCTCTCCACACACATCAGAATGTCTCATTGTCATTTTATCTGCATTGCACTGTTACAGAAACAGAAACAGAAACAGAAACACTGGCGTGATATTACTTTCAAATAAGGGGGAGCAAAAATGCTTTAAAAAAAAAAAAAAAAGTACCTAAACGCATCATTGTTTTTGTTTTTATTATTTCTTTTGGTAAACAATAAGATGTCAAATGCTGCTTTCTAATGAATTCTGCCTGCTCTACGAGACAAAGAGGAATACACGTGTGTGTGTGTGTGTGTGTGTCTGCTCCATAACATACATCACATCCTCCAAATAGCCCATAGTCCTCCACTGTTAATGGTGTTGCTTCAAATATGCTAATTAAGCAAAAATAAGTGATGAATGGAATACATTTGATCAATCAAGTAGGCCTAAGCCCCTGGTGCTGCATATTCATTGTACATCATGAATATGAAACCAAAGTCATTTATCAAATATCAGCTGCACATTTGTATCTTATTAATCATACATGCTGAAACTTCTGTCTTGTCAGAAAAAAAAAGAAAAAGAAAGAGAAAAAAGATGAAGGTTGATGAAGCACTAGCAAAAAAAAAAAAAAAAAAAAAAAAAGGATTAAACTCGGGGAACTCAGAGTGGAGATTCAGTCATAATGCATGAAGTATTTCCAAACTTCCAGAATCTTAAACAGACCTGATATCTCTTCAGACTTCCTCACCCTGTTTCATTCTTTCTCCCCTCTTAGATATTCACTGGTAATTATTGCTTAATTCACCGCTGCTTTTGCTTTGAAAATACAAACTGGTTAATTTTCCAACGTTTGAGGTTTTACCAGAGCGCACCAGCGTTAAGACAAATATCCTTTTTTTTTTTTTTTTCATGTAAAACATAACTTTTGGTGAAATGATCCAACTCAAATCACGTCATTGTAAGTTTTCTATATTTTCAGTAAATGTGGAAGACATGCAGTAAATGACAGAGTAAAAATTCCCGCTGTAATCAAAGAACCTGCCAAATCAATTAGAGTGCCATTATTTATCTATTTGTTTTCATTCAGCGCTGATTTTCTTGGAGTTTTTCTTTAAAAAAGTACTTTTAAGTTTCTATATTTAAGCAGTAAACAAGAAGATAAGACAAATTAGGAGGTGACAGCAAAAATGGCAACACATACGCACAAAATAAATAATAGATACATACAGACAGATATTAAAAATAAGGATATTGCACACGTTGTGTTATCAGACTTTGTTTGATTATTGGTGCATTTGTCAACATGAATATGTTCCGGCTGACCCGTTCAGTTACATTATACTGTTTGTCGATGTTTGAATATTACCCATACATGCAGAATACACTCTGAATGTTTTCGCAAACTGGGCAAATTAAATTACACGCAGGCCAAAGTGTCAGGAGGAACCATCTCATTGTTCCAGTGGTGGGAAAAAAAATAACCTTTAGCCGATGAATAATTGATCCACAGCAAAAGGAGTGACCGTAAAGGTGAACAAATAAATCAAATCTTCTATTTTAGCTGATATACAACTTTTTTTTTTACGATACCTTTATCTGTGGCAGAACCTCTGTGTAACAACGTGTGGAGGTTTTCATTGCCTTCATGTACTGGATGAGGGAACTAACACTTGATTGCCACCAGTTCATCAGTGCATCCCTCATATTTGTCACCCAGCCTGCCTCAAGGCAGCGTGCTAGCTCAAATTGAAGCTGACATCTTCCAAATATGAAAGCAACAAATCACACATTTTTATTGGGCTTAATCTCCAGCCGAGCCCCCGTGCACACATCAGCACAATCATGGACGCTGCCCTCATTCTTGCCGACTGGCTGCTTGTGTCTCCGGAGCATCTCTGGACTCACAGGGGGGGGGGGGGCAGTGACACCTGTGCTTATTAGGAGGCGTTTTAATGTTAGTAAGGACAGTGTGCGACTTGTGTAACTGGGATTGTGCTTTGAAGTGATCAGTGGATCAGATATATTTTCATACATAGAGATTATATCTGGAAATGTGCTGGAATGTATTCTGACAGCTGAAATAAAAAAAAAAGCAAAGGTCCTTTTTGACTCGTTGGATTATTGAATTGTTCGACTTGTACATTGTCACATTTGATATTTTTCTGTAGTGTTTTTGCCTCAGAACCTTGGCAGGGCAGGTGAGTGGGAGTCCTGTTTGAAAACTGACACGAGTGACTGACGGATGAGAGATTAAATGAAATTCATGTCAATGCGGCAACAATTTCAGAGATTTTTCTCCGATTTCTTTGTCCAATTAAAAGTTCAGCCAAAGATTATCTAGACTAACGAGATGTTCAGACCTAAAACCTGATTTGTCTTTTAAATCCTGATTCATAATTGCAGCCAATTAGTGGATGCAAATCAGAATTTTGAAGGGATGTTAAAATCTTTCGCACCTACAGTAAGTAAGTTAAGTACTAAATGTTAAACAATAAGAGATGTTGAAAGAATGTTAATATTCTTTGGAGTTTAACTACAGCGCATAAAAAAAACAGAAGCTTTAAGTTTCCAAATACAGTCGGGCAGCGAGCTCCGAAAGAGAAAGGAGAGCTGTAAGACACTTCGATGTGGGTCACAGTGTTGGTAATGGTTGGTTTGTTGTTGTGTTTTTTGTCAGAGAAAAAAAAAAAAACAAAACACCATTTGTCGTGAGAGTTTGATACCAGAGAGTGCCAGTGTGTGACGGGGGGGGAGGGGCCTTTAAATGTTAAAAGATAAACTGAGCTAAACAGCCAGTGCCAAGAGGAACAAGATGGCAATTGGCTGCAGCTCTCTGTCGGACCAGGCGCTCATTGTTGGTGTAATTTCCAGCTTGACATTGGCCTCAGTGAGGATTAAACTCGTCTGACCACTCGCACTGGAAGGCCGCTATCGAGTGTGTTGGAGAATGACTGGTGCTTTTTGAGCTGGTCCTAAGCAGAGATGTTTAAATCTTCCCTCATCTGTCCGGTTACGCCACCGACGTATCAGCCGTGTTAACTAAGAAGCACAAAACTCACGTTCATTGTTTCTGAACAATGAGATGCTTCACACATTATTATCTCAAAGCTCTCTGTCGACGTCTCTGTCTCTCTCACGCCACCGTCACACACACAAAACTTCCCTCTAAATGCTGCATGTTGCCATTTAAGTTTTCAATTTGTCGATTTGTTGTGAATGCGGTGAATTTTTCGCCAACTTTATTTGAACCAGTTTAAAAAAACGGTCACGCTTCCGACACACGTTCAGATGGAGACTTGTGATTTGGGCGCGTCCGTTGACTCCGAAGGGTGAAAACGCAACGCCGTGTCGTCCTCTCACCTCATTGTTGCGTCGTTTTAGACACTGCAGATTAGCATTCATTTCTGTTTCTGGCCAATATTCTCTTTTTTCCCTGTTTTTCATTCCCACCGCCTCCTGAGGGAGAAATCTGGCTCCGCTGTGCTCACCAGCTTTTTGCTCAGTTTGTTTAACCCCTGTGGTTTAGTGCCGGGCAGGCGGCCTGCGGCAGCCTTTTCATGATAATAGTCACGATGAGCGTCAACCAAAATAGGCCATAAAACCGAAGCCTCGTCGTGACCTGCGACCCCTCTGACATTATTTATAGTCACCTCATGTACTGCTCATGAAGAAGTAGACACTAGATAAATATAGGTTGCGTTCAAGAACGACACAACAGTCGCATGGGAGCCGTGGAACATTCTTTGAAGCAAATGATGCATCTATTTGGCTCTGATGAAAGTGATCGGCACGCAGCAGAGCACTAACAGTGTTTACTTACTTGTTGGATTCTGCTGAAACTTTGGAAAATGATGAAACTCGCAGCTGTGCTTTTCAGCTCGTCGGAATGACACAGATGAGGCCGGGGAGGAGCTGCGCAACATCTGTTTGCTCATTTATGTGTCAAACACAAAACATCAGACGTGACTGATCCCACTTTGACTAAACTTGGAAGTGTGATGCATCTCACCATGGCTCTCTGGCATTCAGAATCACGCTGATTGGTCCGAGGGGATATTTCATTTTAAAATAAAGTGACACATTAGTTGCTGATTGGCCCAGATGGGGACATTCTGTGGAACAACATCATTACTATTACTTTGTTTTACCAATATCCTTTTTTTTTGTTAGTTTTAACTCATTATACTATCTTAAAGTTTCAAATAGTTTTTTCAGCTGCAAACAGTTTGAAAACCTGAGGAAAGAGCATGGAAGGAATTTGACTGTCAGCACCGCTCAAGGTCGTCTTCGCCGTAAACCAACGACCACAATCTGACGGGAATGAGCTCGGAGCGCTCAGATACTGTTGCAGGGTTTGAAAGCTTTCTTTGTGCCGCTGTAAATGTATCAGCTGAGGTGTTTCCCTTTCCCGTCTTTTTCATTTTCTCTTATTGTGTCCACTTTTTCATGAGCACCGTGTTCGGCTCACGCCTTCCTATTAATAGATCACTTCTTGACTCAAAGCCTCGTTGGCCCCCGAAGCCAGAAACACTTATTCCTCACTCTTACTACCACATAAGAAACGATTAGGGTTCGCTTTTTGGTTTTGGGATTGGCAAGCAGTTTTGTTTTGTCTTTCTGCAAACTGCTGCTCACAGCACTACATTATCAGTCGACATAATGTGGATCCAAACTGGGACCAGACGCAGCAGCGATGAGGTCTGAGCAGTAAAACAACACGTTCCTAACATCTGACCAGCAGACCTGACAGAGCTGGATTATTTTAACAACTCAATGTTCTCATTTTCCCGTGTCGATCAGTCAGCCTGAGTGGATAGTGGCCAGGAGGGAGGGAGGTGGGGGGGTGGGATTGATGGATAGATAGAAGGCTGTAGTAAGCAGGGGGGGAGGGAGGGGTTGAGCTCAGAGCTCTCCACCTCTTGCCCTCCTCTGCTGTCATCTGTTGCCCCACAGCAGGCCAGAGGTTGTTGGCGTTTTGCTCGCTTGTAATCCGTCTCACTGTCTGGCTGCCGGCTCTCGGGTCACCTGTCACTCAGTTTGACATGAATCAGCATTGACGCCAGCAGATTTAAGCTATTTCTCTGTGTAAACAGAGCCCCGGTCTGCGGGCCTGCAGCAAAAAACAAAACAACAGCAGCAGAGAAGAAGAAACGCCAACAACCGCCCTAAAATCTACCGAACGGCATCTAATGACCCATAAGAGCTCCGATGCGGTTAGACGTGCTTTTTATTTTGTGATATAACTCCAATTAAATGTGGAATGACAATCAGGTTGTGTTAATGTGACATGACATGCTGCTGCAACTGAGGACACAGTATCAGGCAGGACATCTCCCATCAATCTGACTCACAGTGTTTTGACGACATAAGGCAGATTTACCATCCAGGTCCAGATGAGAGAGCCCAGTAATGCCAACAATTACTGAATGGGTGCTTAGTAATTTAAAAAGACACTTCCCGTGCAATTCGTCCTCAATCTCTCTTTAACACAAAGTTATTTCCAAACTGATCATCACCTTCTCTTATATATTACTGTAGAAACCAAACGTTTTCTATTCAACAGGCAGTGAAAATATTCTTTGCTAAATGAACCCACAGTTGATATATCCTTTTTTTGTGATTATGTTGGGAAACTTGGATCTTCGTTACGCATGGCATCCAGATAAACATGTGTCTTTTCTCTTTTAGGGCAAACAAACAGATTCATATCACCAGCAGTTTCCCTCAGAGCTGACTATTTATCGATCACCGACGAAGAACACGGCCCTCCAAGAAAACAGCGAGGTCGGCCTTCACCTTCTACCTAACCTCAACCCAAGTGACCGCAAAAGGAGGCAAAGTAAGAACAGCTTTCATTTTAAATGGAAAGTCTCTGTCAGCAAACTCACTTTCAGGATGATCAACGCACAGGAAGATCATTTCGGTGCAAATAAAAACAAAACAAGTTTGAAAAAAGTCAGATGGATGTTTGTCGAAGCCACTCCATTAAAACTGTATCCTCATCGGTGCAGCAGCTGCTTGAATGTTTAGGTGTCGCTCTGTAGCCAGCGTTTGCTGATTGGCATGCTAACGTCGCCAAAGTGTTTCAAGTAGAAGCTAAACGAGAAGGTTGTCAGGGGCAAAGTGAGTAATTAAGTTTGATGCTGAACTCACAAAGTTTCCGCTGAGTGACGCTGGCTGTGCAGGAGTAGAAAACCTTTAAAGCTGATAGATAACATGATGTTACATCAATTACCCCACATTAATAACTCTCTCTGGCTTTCCTCGAAACAAATGAGCCATTTTGAGAATATTCTTAATCCCCTGCTTGTTTGAAATATGTCTCCTCTCCAGTCTCCACTTTCTGAACTCATGAGAAATCTGCCCGTCCACGCGTGCCAGTAGCAGCTCCAGCTCCAGCTCTGCGATCTGGCAACAAAATCGCAGCAGCAAAAAGCAGATGTAGCGCTTCTGCATGTCACGTACGGAAAAATATCGCCGCCGCAAAAGAAGGAAAGGCGTCAGGTGTGTCACCGATGGCTGAGGTGCTTACTTCAGTTCCTTCCTATGTGGCACATCCAGGAGAGTCCGCAGACTCTGATGATGCCAATGGAAGCGGGACGAGTTGTCACTGTGGTCAAGACTCAGCCGCGGACACGTGGAGTCTTAAAAAGCCAGCCAGTGTGCAGACAAGGAAATCAATACAGCATTTTGTTATCTATCTCTATCTTACAACTTAAAAGAGAAGGATTGTGTGTCATAGAGTGAGCCCAGGCAGACTTAGGCATAGATCCATCACTGCTGAGCGTCAGAGGCCTTTTCCTGTGTAAATCATGTGTCACATGGGCAGCAAGTTCATTCTCCGGCCACGGAATACATTTAGGCCTTGGACACGGACTTCCATTTTTCACCTTTGATCGAGTGCTTCCCTGCAGTGCCGGCTCTGTGAGTGGATTATTTTCTAACGTGACGCTTTCATTGTTCGTTTTGTTATTGTTGTCCGTACCGGATCAAACGTGGGAGAAATAACTTGACGTGCTCAAACAAGTGATTGATACATTTTAATTACTCCACTTCTCTTAGGAGCGCAGCTGTCAGAGCTGCTGAGGCTTTAATGTGACAAACGCCTGACAGCGAGGCAGGAAAAAAAAAAAAAGGCAAATGACACACCTGTGGCGAAGCCGTGAAGGTGCTGAATTTCTCCCACCTGGGCACTCAGTCCTGCACATGTCAGAGGCGTCGGCGCGACCGAAGGATCGCCATAAAGCAAAGCCTCAAACGGAGCCCAGACAGTGAATGATCCGCCTTCATTGGTTTACAGGACCCTCATCCTTGCGGATGTTTCCGAGCCATCTCTCATGTGGAACGTAATGCTGACCGAGCGAGGTGAAGAGTAGCCACAGAGAATATGATTCGTCACACGCTGTAATACAGCCTTTCAAGCTCAGATAAAGGATCCGGCTGAAGATGTTCTTCATATATATAAAGAAAATCTTGTTATGAAAATGTCACACCCGGCAGTGATTGATTTTACATTAATGACTGCGAAACAGAAAACCATAAAGACATAAAAAAAATGGATCCCCGGCTTTAGTTTCACCCCTTTAACCCTCCTGTGATTGGCATAAGAAGGCAATTTTGTGGTGTAGCTACTGAGGTGGGAGATCTCTTCCACAGGTACTGTATATCCTCAGTTATGGGCACAAAGACAGACTAGCAGGTAGTCACTCATTCACGACATCTATATTACGTCTGTGAGATGGGGTCTTCTAGAGACAATCATTCCTGCGATTCACTTCCAGCACACAAGAATCATCTTATGTCATGAAAGTATGTGAGCGCTGAAATTGTCAGGCAGCTCCCACTCCTAGCTTTCATCATCTCTTCCCAAAGCATTTTGATTTAATTTAAGTGTGCCGGGAAGTGCTTTCATTTTGTTTTAATGAAGTTTTAAAAGTTGACTGATCTGTAACGTAAGCTGCTGCTGCTGCCGCCGTCCAGCTTCGGTTCACCGATCATCTGTTCTCTGCCCGACGGTCACAGTCAGACGTTACACCAGAGTTGGTCGATCTATCCGTCTGTAGCTGCGCTCATTTTCACGGTACAGGGTCAGTTTAATACGTGTTGAATACGTTTATGGATTCTGGAGATAGCGCTCAGTAAAAGTGCGTCCATCCAAAATGACCAAAAACCTGAAAACCTGAACTCCAGTCCATCGTCACTTTCGCTGGATCCGTGCGCGCACCGTGGGAATGCTGCCATTTAAGTCTGGCTTTGCTGAAAGTGACCCCAGATTGTGTGAAACAAAGACGCAGTAAATGCCGTCATCTACACAAAGACAATGAGATGTTACATCCAATGTCGGGGCAATATGTTGGAGAATTTAAACAAAGAATTGAACCGGAGACAATATCTGCTTGAAAATGGAGAAGGGTCTTAGCTGCCACA